>NW_027509197.1:40880000-40887500 GCF_051911475.1 Siphateles boraxobius
CGTAAATAACGACTATGATTTTATCACTGTACATAATGACTAGCTAGCAGTTTTAGTTTGACTAATTAAAGACTTTGCATTAACAATCTGTATATAAAAAAACTCAATATTTTAATACTTGTATTATGTTTCCAAGATATTGTAATAAATTAAAAATGTATTCTATTTTTTTTTTCTGTGTCCTTTATATCACTTTCCATTCAAGCATACCAGAACGAGAGAAAGAAAAAGCCAGTTCCCTAATGACATTATCCTGCAGGAAGTGACATCATTTCGTTTGTTCAACCAGTTTGATCAAATTATGGCACGGATCAGTTTGAGATCAAAATGAAAATCCTGAGCAATGACTGACATTGGCTCAACATTGTTCATTTTCTTTTCATTCTGTAATGTTAGCTTAAACTCTTAAGGGTTAACAGTAGTTATTGCATCACTAAACTCAGTTTCTCAGCTTGAGTTACAGGATGACGCAACATTGATCGTATCTGAGAGAATATAACTTTTGTGTTAATCTTTCTTGTCCGGCCGGTTCAAGGTTATTCTGGGTAACCCCTGCTGGAAGAGGCTGGAATTACACCATTGGGGCATCAAGAATCTTTCTCCATTGACAGCCACTCAAAAGCAATTGCGTATTATAATTAAATTCATTTTTATGCAACATATAAACAACAAATATTTCACTTAAACATATAAACAACAAATATTTCCACTTAAAATGTCACAGCTTAGTAAAGGACGGATGCTTTATGAAGTGACTTCATGTGTGCAGGTTATTGCAATATTTTTATTACCTAGCCATTATTGATCCCCAATAATTGGCTCAGTAGACTTGAAATATGAAAATGTTCTTCAGCATATGCAGCATTTAATAGGTTATGCCAGTTGAATATGCGTCACAGCCATGAGAAAACAGACAAATATACATCGTACCGTAATGAGAGACAGCGTGATCTAGAGCCGAAGCACACGATGCTTTTCATCTGCGATCTTCACTATTGTGTGCTCTTTAAAATACAAAGCAAATGAGATGTGTGTGTGTGTGTGCTCTTTAAAATACAAAGCAATTGAGATGTGTGTGTGTGTGTGTGCTCTTTAAAATACAAAGCAATTGAGATGTGTTTGTGTGTGTGTGTGTGTGTTTGTGTGTTTGTGTGTGTGTGTGTGTTTGTGTGTGTGTGTGTGTGTGTGTGCTCTTTAAAATACAAAGCAATTGAGATGTGTTTGTGTGTGTGTGTGTGTGTTTGTGTGTTTGTGTGTGTGTGTGTGTGTGCTCTTTAAAATACAAAGCAATTGAGATGTGTTTGTGTGTGTGTGTGTGTGTTTGTGTGTTTGTGTGTGTGTGTGTGTGTGTGTGCTCTTTAAAATACAAAGCAATTGAGATGTGTTTGTGTGTGTGTGTTTGTGTGTTTGTGTGTGTGTGTGTGTGTGCTCTTTAAAATACAAAGCAATTGAGACGTGTGTGTGTGTGTGTGCTCTTTAAAATACAAAGCAATTGAGACGTGTGTGTGTTTGTGTGTGTTTGTGTGTGTTTGTGTGTGTGTGTGTGTGCTCTTTAAAATACAAAGCAAATGAGATGTGTGTGTTTGTGTGTGTGTGTGCTCTTTAAAATACAAAGCAATTGAGACGTGTGTGTTTGTGTGTTTGTGTGTGTGTGTGTGTGCTCTTTAAAATACAAAGCAATTGAGACGTGTGTGTGTGTGTGTGTGTGTGCTCTTTAAAATACAAAGCAATTGAGACGTGTGTGTGTTTGTGTGTGTTTGTGTGTGTGTGTGTGTGTGTGTGTGTGCTCTTTAAAATACAAAGCAATTGAGACGTGTGTGTGTTTGTGTGTGTGTGTGTGTGTGTGTGTGTGTGTGCTCTTTAAAATACAAAGCAATTGAGACGTGTGTGTGTGTGTGTGTGTGTGTGTGTGCTCTTTAAAATACAAAGCAATTGAGACGTTTGTGTGTGTGTGTGTGTGTGTGCTCTTTAAAATACAAAGCAATT
This sequence comes from Siphateles boraxobius, assembly GCF_051911475.1. Lineage (NCBI taxonomy): Eukaryota > Metazoa > Chordata > Actinopteri > Cypriniformes > Leuciscidae > Siphateles > Siphateles boraxobius. The sequence continues at coordinate 40,881,987 of NW_027509197.1, forward strand.
GAGACGTGTGTGTGTGTGTGTGTGTGTGTGTGTGTGCTCTTTAAAATACAAAGCAATTGAGACGTGTGTGTGTGTGTGTGTGTGTGTGTGTGGTCTTTAAAATACAAAGCAATTGAGACGTGTGTGTGTGTGTGTGTGTGTGTGCTCTTTAAAATACAAAGCAATTGAGATGTGTGTGTGTGTGTGTGTGTGTTTGTGTGTGTGTGTGTGTGTGTGTGTGTGTGTGTGTGCTCTTTAAAATACAAAGCAATTGAGACGTGTGTGTGTGTGTGTGTTTGTGTGTGTGTGTGCTCTTTAAAATACAAAGCAATTGAGACGTGTGTGTGTGTGTAAAAACACATTATTATATATTTAAATATTATTTTACATTTTAAAATATTAATATAGTATATATTATAGTATATTTATGTTTAAATATATATGTAATGCATATTTAAAAAATATATCAAATTGTAATATATATATATATAACCATTTAATTTACTTTTTAAATATATATTTACAAAAATATTAGATTGTGAAATCTATATTAAATAATATTAATATTGTACAATTTTATATATTAATGTATGAATAATATTATATTTTAAAATATATATATAAATATATTACACTATAATATATTTTAAAAATATGTTGAATGTTAAAAGATTCATATATTTTATATAGAGTATATAAAATATATTAATATTGTAACATTTAACATAATATTTGACAATATATTTATACATTAATATTATATCAAATTGTACAATATTAATATTGTTTAATATAGATTTCACAATCTGATATTTTTATATATATGTATATATATATACACTCACCTAAAGGATTATTAGGAACACCATACTAATACTGTGTTTGACCCCCTTTCGCCTTCAGAACTGCCTTAATTCTACGTGGCATTGATTCAACAAGGTGCTGAAAGCATTCTTTAGAAATGTTGGCCCATATTGATAGGATAGCATCTTGCAGTTGATGGAGATTTGTGGGATGCACATCCAGGACACGAAGCTCCCGTTCCACCACATCCCAAAGATGCTCTATTGGGTTGAGATCTGGTGACTGTGGGGGCCATTTTAGTACAGTGAACTCATTGTCATGTTCAAGAAACCAATTTGAAATGATTCGAGCTTTGTGACATGGTGCATTATCCTGCTGGAAGTAGCCATCAGAGGATGGGTACATGGTGGCCATAAAGGGATGGACATGGTCAGAAACAATGCTCAGGTAGGCCGTGGCATTTAAACGATGCCCAATTGGCACTAAGGGGCCTAAAGTGTGCCAAGAAAACATCCCCCACACCATTACACCACCACCACCAGCCTGCACAGTGGTAAGGCATGCTGGATCCATGTTCTCATTCTGTTTACGCCAAATTCTGACTTTACCATCTGAATGTCTCAACAGAAATTGAGACTCATCAGACCAGGCAACATTTTTCCAGTCTTCAACTGTCCAATTTTGGTGAGCTCTTGCAAATTGTAGCCTCTTTTTCCTATTTGTAGTGGAGATGAGTGGTACCCGGTGGGGTCTTCTGCTGTTGTAGCGCATCCGCCTCAAGGTTGTGCGTGTTGTGGCTTCACAAATGCTTTGCTGCATACCTCGGTTGTAACGAGTGGTTATTTCAGTTAAAGTTGCTCTTCTATCAGCTTGAATCAGTCGGCCCATTCTCCTCTGACCTCTAGCATCAACAAGGCATTTTCGCCCACAGGACTGCCGCATACTGGATGTGTTTCCCTTTTCACACCATTCTTTGTAAACCCTAGAAATGGTTGTGCGTGAAAATCCCAGTAACTGAGCAGATTGTGAAATACTCAGACCGGCCCGTCTGGCACCAACAACCATGCCACGCTCAAAATTGCTTAAATCACCTTTCTTTCCCATTCTGACATTCAGTTTGGAGTTCAGGAGATTGTCTTGACCAGGACCACACCCCTAAATGCATTGAAGCCATGTGATTGGTTGATTAGATCATTGTATTAATGAGAAATTGAACAGGTGTTCCTAATAATCCTTTAGGTGAGTGCATATAAAATCCTACACTATATTATATACTTGTGTATAAAAAATACTATCTAACATTTTAAAATACTTTATATAATGTACATACAGTATATAAAATATACTATATAAAGAATTTTTAAAAATTGTAGATATGTATTATATATGTATATAATATAGTGTAAGAATATATATATAATATAAATATTTTATATATAATATATACATTTAAAAATCTTATATTAAATAGTAAAATAAATATGTAAATATTACAATTTAATATGTGTTTTAAATATATATTTTCAAATAATATATTTCTAAATTAATTTGTAATTTAAAATTTGATCATATTTCCTGACTTTTCTAACATTTTATAGTACATTATTTAACAACATATATATATTATAATATTTATTTTGATTTGTGGATGAAATATAACCTGAACATTGATGTGTTTAGTGAGATTTGGATATATTGTGTGTGTTTGTGGAGTAAACGTGTGTAGAAAGAGGAGAAGAGTGACGACTTGATTCATAAAAACTATTAAGATCCAAAATATAAAACAGTGTCTTTCGTATGAAACCTTTCAACAACAACAACAACAACAACAACAACAGCTGCACTGCTGATCACGTACACGTCGGATATTCCCGTTAATGGATAAAAGTCCTCAGTTTTCATCCGTGAAGAGCTAGACTTTCCTGGCGCTCTCGTGTCTGATGATCTTGTATGTGATCCAGTAAAAGACGTTGAAGATCAGGAACACCATCGGGAACGCGGCTCGGGAGACGGTGTCGATCCGCTTGGCTCGGTCCACAAACTTCTTCCGGTTCGGTTCCGGGTCCTTCGGGATCGACGGCTCCTGAATGGCGTTGGTCTTGTTGTAGCCGGAGAAGTGCAGGCGGCCATCTTGTAGTTCTTCCTCCTGTGTGTTCAGGGATAAAGAGGGGATTTGTGTTGTACGTGATGATGTAGATCCAGCCGGTTGTTCAAATGTGTCAAAAGAAAATACATTACATCAAGTTTGAGTGAATAACAACTTACATTTGTTCCTCACGGAAAGCATCATATGACAATTATATATAATGTATGTCATTTTTATTTCATAGTATAATATTATTTAGATATATATATATTAGGGCTGTCAATCGATTAAAAATTTTAATCTAATTAATTACATACTCTGTAATTAATTAATCTAAATTAATCGCATACACAATCTTACAATGTTTACATGGTACAATTTCTGGTAAGCTACGTTTTTATTATTATTGCTTGACACAAATTTCACGATTTCAATTTAATTTAATTATTGTGATTTGATGCAATATTGACTCATTTGGATAAATATTAGGTACACAAGATAGGCATTCATTTTTCTCAAGAAAAAAAAAATCTCACCCAATGCTGTAAAAATACAGAGAGCCATATCAGCTGGTAGTATTTAAGGTTAAAAATAGCTCAAATTAAATATAATGCGTGTTTATTACAAATAACAACTTTGTTATAAGTAAAAATATAATACATACGTAATATAGTAGTAGGCTGCATAAATTTTGAAAAATACTCTATAGCTCTTTTTTTATAGCCAACTATAAATGATAATGGCTTTCCTGAGGAAACTTATGGCTAAATGTTATGTGACAATTGTTCTCCAGCTGTTTTATTGACCTCTTTTCGCGGTTGAAAAACACTGATTGATCGAGGAATATACATTTCGGTAAGTTTTAGGCTGCCCTACTGTATCTTTCAACATTGGTCATTCGTGTTTATTTACTATTAGCTAGAGATGATCGGTTCACGTGCCGCTATAGGAATCGGTCATGTCACATTTACAAGCGCCAAAACGGTATTGTTTGATTTTCGTAATAAAATTAACAGAATCTGAGAGCTGAGATTTTTTTAATATCATAAGTAACGTGCTCTGTCTTGTCTGTTTCCATGTCCTCCCATTGGTGCGCAATTTTTCTGTGCGTGAGAAAATGGTTGTGTGACGTGAGAGCGCGTGAAAAGTTACAACACACACACACACACACACACACACACAAGCGCGCTTTCTCTCAGACACACTCGCCGACTCACGCACACACTCCTGGATGCTTTGCATTGATGTGGTACTTTAGAGTTTGACGAACTCCGTTTGTTATAAGTAAATGTTCCAAACAATGATCCAAGCAGCGCGTTCTTGTCTCCCTCCTTTTTACACGAATGCTAGAACGGCTCCGCAAAGGTCAAAACGGAATGGATTAATCTGCGTTATTTTTTTTAACGCGTTATTTCTTCTCAGATTAATTAATCGAAATTAACGCGTTATTTTGACAGCCCTAATATATATATATATATATATATATATATATATATATATATATATATATATATATATAAAATAAAAATGCATTTATACTTTTTTATCAATTATTTGCTGTAATTCACAATTTTATAAAATTGACTTAAAAACTAATTTACTTATTTTATTATAATACATACTACACACATACACATATGTCTGTGTGTAATTTTATTTTATAAATATCGTTTTATAATATATTTATAAAAAATATATATATTATGTGCTTTAATCACAATTTTATAAAATTGACTTAAATCATGTTAAAAAATATTAATTTTATTATAATACACACATACAGTATAATATATTATATATATATATACATACACTAATATATAATGAATGTAATTCTTATTTTATAAATATTCATATTATTTTATAATATATTTATCAAATAAAAATCATATATTTTTATGAATTTAATTAATAATTTATGTGCTGTAATTTATAATGTTATAATTATACAAATATATTTTTCATTTTATAAATTATTTATTTAATTAAAATATGTCTATTAAATTTTTTTTTTTTTAGAATTTTATTTTTTATTTAATTAAAATATATATTATTATTTATTTATTTACCTAGAACATTTAGTATATTAAAGCAGCTTTTTAATTTGTTCATGAACAAATGAAAAATGTTTATATACTGAATAAAATCACAGACCAATGAACATTTTAAATGAATAAATCTTTGAATCAGTTTCAAATTAATTCACTGAAATAAATCAAACTTACAAACACTAATAGAGAATTTGGAATCATGTATTAGAATATTACTAATTTTAATTCGCTAATCAATATTTTACCAGCTAATTACTATGAATAAGCAGCAGTAAAGTCTGACTTTAAAAAAACAAAACCTGAATTATCATTTATTGTCACTCGCACATCAGATGTTTGAAGCATCACATGACTCGTATGAAGTCTAATATAGCGCAATCATTTTATGATTGTTTTATGATAGTGTGTTTTTGTACATTTAACTGAATGGAAAAGAGCTTCTTCTGACGAACATCTCGTTTGCGTTCCAGAGAGGAAATAAACACCAGCTTTAATCACTGGATAAATGATTCCTTTAATGTTATTTTTGTCCCATTGGAGATTCATTTCAGCCCCAAATATGAGCAATTCCTTCACATGTTTGTGAATAATTAA
>NW_027509197.1:40892500-40942500 GCF_051911475.1 Siphateles boraxobius
TTATTTTATTTATTTATTTTATATGATATAGTTTTATATCATATAAAATTATTTTATATAATATAATATATATAGTTTTATAACATAGTTTAATTTAAACTAAATGCATTACTGAAATGCCAATCACAATGCACTGATCGCTGGCCAATCAGCACGCGCTTTTCAGAACGATGAGCTTTGTAAAAACCGACGCGTTTTTTTTTTTGCGACCGGCGGGGCATAGAGGCGCGACAATTGAAATGAAAATAAACTATAACAACTGTAGTTTCTGAATGAACCAATGTGTTTGAACAAATAAATGTTCCAGACCCTCATATTTGTGGTTGTGAGTGAGTGACAGGGCTGACCTTCGGCAGCGAGGCCCGTGACCCCGAGCTCTGGGTCGTCATGGTGAGGACCGTGGTGATGCCGAGTGCCACCCGGGCCGGAGCCGCGTCCATGTTGATCCAGAAGGAGACCCAGGAGAGGATGACGATGAGGAGGCTGGGGATGTACATCTGGATCAGGTAATATCCCATCTGCCTCTCCAGGTGGAACTTCACCTCGATGCACGTGAACTTCCCTAAACACCAGTCAGCGGTTCATACGAGCTGCTCAAAGTACGTGAATCTGACTTTTAGAAATGTAAGTCCTGGAAAACCCTTGAAAAAATGTTTATGACTGAAGTTATAGTTTTTAGGTTTTTGTTGGCGAAAGTTGTTTTAAGAAAAGAAATGCATTACAATATTGCGTTACTCCCTTAAAAAGTAACTAATTGCGTTACTTAGTTACTTTTTTTCACCTTGGGCTAGGTTTGTTTTTTTATAACAAACAAGTTATATTTTTGGGCAAATGTAAATACCCTTTCACACCAAAAGTGAAAAAATAATCCTCAGGATTATTGCAGGTTCACTCCTGTAAAGTAGAGGTAGAGTACAGTAGTGTAAAGTAGAGTACAGTAGTGTATAGTAGAGTACAGTAGTGTATAGTAGAGTACAGTAGAAGTCGAGTACAGTAGTGTAAAGTAGAGTACAGTAGTGTATAGTAGAGTACAGTATAGGTGGAGTAGAGTACAGTAGTGTAGAGTAGAGTACAGTAGAAGTTGAGTACAGTAGAGTACAGTAGAGGTCGAGTAGAGTACAGTAGAGTATAGTAGAGGTGGAGTATAGTAGAGGTGGAGTAGAGTACAGTATAGTAGAGGTTGAGTACAGTAGAGGTAGTGTAGAGTACAGTAGAGGTGGAGTACAGTAGTGTAGAGTACAATAGAGTACAGTAGAGGTAGAGTACAATAGAGTATAGTAGAGGTGGTGTACGGTGGAGTATAGTAGAGGTGGAGTACAGTAGAGGTGGAGTACAGTAGAGGTGGATTAGAGTACAGTAGAGGTGGAGTAGAGTACAGTATAGTAGAGGTTGAGTACAGTAGAGGTAGTGTAGAGTACAGTAGAGGTGGAGTACAGTAGTGTAGAGTACAATAGAGTACAGTAGAGGTAGAGTACAATAGAGTATAGTAGAGGTGGAGTACAGTAGAGGTGGAGTAGAGTACAGTAGAGGTGGAGTAGAGTACAGTAGAGGTGGAGTAGAGTACAGTAGAGGTGGAGTAGAGTACAGTAGAGTATAGTAGAGGTGGAGTATAGTAGAGGTAGAGTAGAGTGCAGAATAGTAGAGGCCGAGTATAGTAGAGGTGGAGTAGAGTACAGTATAGTAGAGGTTGAGTACAGTAGATGTAGTGTAGAGTACAGTAGAGGTGGAGTACAGTAGTGTAAAGTAGAGTACAGTAGAGGTGGAGTCGAGTACAGTAGAGGTCGAGTACAGTAGAGGTCGAGTACAGTAGAGGTGGAGTACAGTAGAGGTGGAGTACATTAGAGGTGGAGTAGAGTACAGTAGAGGTAGAGTAGAGTACAGTAGAGGTGGAGTAGAGTACAGTAGAGTATAGTAGAGGTGGAGTATAGTAGAGGTGGAGTAGAGTACAGTATAGTAGAGGTTGTGTACAGTAGAGGTGGAGTAGAGTACAGTAGAGGTGGAGTACAATAGAGGTAGAGTACAATAGAGTATAGTAGAGGTGGTGTACGGTGGAGTACAGTAGAGTAGAGTACAGTAGAGTAGAGTACAGTAGAGTAGAGTACAGTAGAGTAGAGTACAGTAGAGTAGAGTACAGTAGAGTAGAGTAGAGTAGAGTAGAGTAGAGTAGAGAATAGTAGAGGCCGAGTACAGTAGAGGTGGAGTAGAGTACAGTATAGTATAGTAGAGGTGGAGTATAGTAGAGGTGGAGTAGAGTACAGTATAGTAGAGGTTGAGTACAGTAGAGGTAGTGTAGAGTACAGTAGAGGTGGAGTACAGTAGAGGTCGAGTAGAGTACAGTAGAGGTCGAGTAGAGTACAGTAGAGGTCGAGTAGAGTACAGTAGAGTATAGTAGAGGTGGAGTATAGTAGAGGTGGAGTAGAGTACAGTATAGTAGAGGTTGAGTACAGTAGAGGTAGTGTAGAGTACAGTAGAGGTGGATTACAGTAGTGTAGAGTAGAGTACAGTAGAGGTCGAGTAGAGTACAGTAGAGTATAGTAGAGGTGGAGTATAGTAGAGGTGGAGTAGAGTACAGTATAGTAGAGGTTGAGTACAGTAGAGGTAGTGTAGAGTACAGTAGAGGTGGAGTACAGTAGTTTAGAGTACAATAGAGTACAGTAGAGGTAGAGTACAATAGAGTATAGTAGAGGTGGTGTACGGTGGAGTACAGTAGAGTAGAGTACAGTAGAGGTAGAGTAGAGTACAGTAGAGGTAGAGTAGAGTACAGTAGAGGTAGAGTACAGTAGAGGTAGAGTACAGTAGAGGTAGAGTACAGTAGAGGTAGAGTACAGTAAAGGTAGAGTACAGTAGGGGTAGAGTTGAGTACAGCAGTGTAGAGTGGAGTACAGTAGAGTAGAGTACAGTAGAGGTAGAGTAGAGTACAGTAGTGTGGAGTACAGTAGTGTGTAGTACAGTAGAGTAGAGTACAGTAGAGGTAGAGTACAGTAGTGTGTAGTACAGTAGAGTACAGTAGTGTGTAGTACAGTAGAGTAGAGTACAGTAGAGGTAGAGTAGAGTACAGTAGTGTGTAGTACAGTAGAGTAGAGTACAGTAGAGGTAGAGTAGAGTACAGTAGTGTGTAGTACAGTAGAGTAGAGTACAGTAGAGGTAGAGTAGAGTACAGTAGTGTGGAGTACAGTAGAGGTAGAGTACAGTAGTGTATACTTTTTTCTTGTTTCCTGAAAAAAAAAAAAAAAATTATAAAATTGAGTTTTTGCTTAAAACAGGCAAAATTATCTTCCAATGTTTTCCATTTAAACGAAGATTTTTTTTTTTTAATCTGAATTAAGATTATTTTTCTTACCCCATTGGCAGATAATTCTCACTTTATTTTTTTTATTTTTGTCAGAAAACAAGAGAGAATTTCTTATGTCATTTTACTTCACTAGTAAATGCTTCTTGATTTAAGAAATTTGAGATATTTGGACTGGAAACAAGACAAACATACTAAGTAAGAACAGCATTTTTTGCAGATGTTTAATAGACTGGTCCCGTGTGATCAGTTATGAGTGTGTATCTCCTGACCTGTGTTATAGTGTTTGGTGCAATAGCCCAGGTCCTTCTCGTCTCGGATGAGGAACTGTGGTAAAGTCAGACCGTCCGCCACCTGAACCGGGCCGTTATCCAGCCACTCGAAGATCAGGTCGTTCATGGTGTATCCGACTGCAGAACAGAAACACAGACTCAGTGAGATGAAGAAGAGATGAGAGATGAAGAACTCCTGAGGAACTCACAGCTCTCCAGCTGCATCGTACAGGTCTGGACGTCCATCGGGAAGTTCTTCAGATCCATCGGACAGGACAGGATTAACGTCAACCTGCGGACAATGGGACAGTCAACACTGCAAAAACAGATTGTCTTGTTTCCAGTCCAAATATCTAAAAAATTATTAAATCAAGATGCATTTACTAGATGTGAAATTTTACTAGATCTGCATTTACTAGATTACTAAAATGCCATTAGATATTATGTCTTGTTTTCTGGGGGGAAAAATAAAAATGAAGTGAGTTTTTGCTTAAAATAAGCAAAATGATCTGCCAATGGGGTAAGAAAAAGAATCTTGTATTCTATTAGAATTAAGATTATCTTGCTTGTTTTCCATTTGAATTAAGATTCTATTCTTGTTTTCCATTTGAATTAAGATTTTTTTTTCTTTTTTTCCATTTGAATTAAGATTATCTTTCTTGTTTTCCATTTGAATTAAAAAAAATCTTGTTTTCTATTTGAATTAAAATTATTTTTCTTTTCCATTAGAATTAAGATTTTTTTTCTTGTTTTCCATTTGAATTAAGATTATATTTCTTTTTTTCCATTTGAATTAAAAAAAATTCTTGTTTTCTATTTGAATTAAAATTATTTTTCTTTTCCATTAGAATTAAGATTTTTTTTCTTGTTTTCTATTTGAATTAAGATTATCTTTCTTGTTTTCCATTTGAATTAAAAAAAATCTTGTTTTCTATTTCAATTAAGATTATTTTTCTTTTCCATTTGAATTAAGATTTTTTTTCTTGTTTTCCATTTGAATTAAGATTATATTTCTTTTTTTCCATTTGAATTAAAAAAAATTCTTGTTTTCTATTTGAATTAAAATTATTTTTCTTTTCCATTAGAATTAAGATTTTTTTTCTTGTTTTCCATTTGAATTAAGATTATCTTTCTGGTTTTCCATTTGAATTAAAAAAAATCTTGTTTTCTATTTCAATTAAGATTATTTTTCTTTTCCATTTGAATTAAGATTTTTTTTCTTGTTTTCCATTTGAATTAAGATTATATTTCTTGTTTTCCATTTGAATTAAGATTTTTTTTCTTGTTTTCCATTTGAATTAAGATTATTGTTCTTTTCCATTTGAATTAAGTTTTTTTTCTTCTTGTTTTCCATTTGAATTAAGATTATTTTTCTTGATTTCCATTTGAATTAAGATTATATTTCTTGTTTTCTATTTGAATTAAGATTTTTTTTCTTGTTTTCCATTTGAATTAAGATTATATTTCTTGTTTTCCATTTGAATTAAGATTAATTTTCTTGATTTCCATTTGAATTAAGATTATATTTCTTGTTTTCCATTAGAATTAAGATTTTTTCCTTGTTTTCCATTTGAATTAAGATTATTTTTCTTGTTTTCCATTTGAATTAAGATTATTTTTCTTGTTTTCCATTAGAATTAAGTTTTTTTTCTTCTTGTTTTCCATTTGAATTAAGATTTTTTTTCTTGATTTCCATTTGAATTAAGATTATATTTCTTGTTTTCTATTTGATTTAAGATTTTTTTTCTTGTTTTCCATTTGAATTAAGTTTTTTTTCTTGATTTCCATTTGAATTAAGATTTTTTTCATTGTCTTCCATTTGAATTAAGATTATATTTCTTGTTTTCCATTAGAATTAAGATTTTTTTCATTGTCTTCCATTTGAATTAAGATTATATTTCTTGTTTTCCATTTGAATTAAGATTATTTTTCTTGTTTTCCATTAGAATTAAGATTTTTTCCTTGTTTTCCATTTGAATTAAGATTATTTTTCTTGTTTTCCATTTGAATTAAGATTATTTTTCTTGTTTTCCATTAGAATTAAGTTTTTTTTCTTCTTGTTTTCCATTTGAATTAAGATTATTTTTCTTGATTTCCATTTGAATTAAGATTATATTTCTTGTTTTCTATTTGAATTAAGATTTTTTTTCTTGTTTTCCATTTGAATTAAGTTTTTTTTCTTGATTTCCATTTGAATTAAGATTTTTTTCATTGTCTTCCATTTGAATTAAGATTATTTTTCTTGTTTTCCATTAGAATTAAAAAAAAATTCATTGTCTTCCATTAGAATTAAGTTTTTTTTCTTCTTGTTTTCCATTTGAATTAAGATTATATTTCTTGTTTTCCATTTGAATTAAGATTATTTTTCTTGTTTTCCATTAGAATTAAGTTTTTTTTTCTTGTTTTCCATTTGAATTAAGTTTTTTTTTCTTGATTTCCATTTGAATTAAGATTATTTTTCTTGTTTTCCATTAGAATTAAGATTTTTTTTTTCTTGTTTTCCATTTGAATTAAGATTATATTTCTTGATTTCCATTTGAATTAAGATTAATTTTCTTGATTTCCATTTGAATTAAGATTATATTTCTTGTTTTCCATTTGAATTAAGATTATATTTCTTGTTTTCTATTTGAATTAAGATTTTTTTTCTTGTTTTCCATTTGAATTAAGATTATATTTCTTGTTTTCCATTTGAATTAAGATTATTTTCTTGTTTTCCATTAGAATTAAGTTTTTTTTCTTCTTGTTTTCCATTTGAATTAAGATTATTTTTCTTGATTTCCATTTGAATTAAGATTATATTTCTTGTTTTCTATTTGAATTAAGATTTTTTTTCTTGTTTTTTCCATTTGAATTAAGTTTTTTTTCTTGATTTCCATTTGAATTAAGATTTTTTTCATTGTCTTCCATTTGAATTAAGATTATTTTTCTTGTTTTCCATTAGAATTAAAAAAAAATTCATTGTCTTCCATTTGAATTAAGATTATATTTCTTGTTTTCCATTTGAATTAAGATTATTTTTCTTGTTTTCCATTAGAATTAAGTTTTTTTTTCTTGTTTTCCATTTGAATTAAGTTTTTTTTTCTTGTTTTCCATTAGAATTAAGTTTTTTTTTTCTTGTTTTCCATTTGAATTAAGATTATATTTCTTGATTTCCATTTGAATTAAGATTAATTTTCTTGTTTTCCATTTGAATTAAGATTTTTTTTTTCTTGTTTTCCATTTGAATTAAGATTATATTTCTTGTTTTCCATTTGAATTAGATTTTTTTCTTGTTTTCCATTTGAATTAAGATTATTATGTTTTAAGCAAAAACTCACTTCATTTTGATTAATTCTCCCAGAAAACAAGACGTAATATTTTATGGCTTTTTACTACTTGAGTAAATCCATCTTGATTTAAGAATTTGTTGAAAACACTCCAGGATTTTCTCCATATAGTGACTTCAATGGAGTCCAACGGGTCGAAGGTCCAAATGTGAGTTTCAGTGCAGCTTCAAAGTCTCGACACGATCCAGCCGAGGAATAAGAGTCTGATCTAGACAAACCAGCGCACATTTATAACTAAATAAACATTTATATACTGTGATGCGTCACACATTACGTAATCAGGGTGAAAGGTCAAGCGTGACATAGGCGTAAGAACAGATCTAGTGTTTACAAAGAGAACGTGCAAAGACTAAGACAAACGCCAGACAAAAGTATTTAAATGTTTATTCAGTTATAAATGTCGCTGGTTTGTCTAGATCAGACTCTTATTCCTCGGCTGGATCGTGTCGAGACTTTGAAGCTGCACTGAAACTCACATTTGGACCTTCGACCCGTTGGACTCCATTGAAGTCACTATATGGAGAAAATCCTGGAGTGTTTTCCTCAAAAACCTTCATTTCTTTCCCACTGAAGAAAGAAAGACGTGAACATCTTGGATGACGGAGAGTAAATTATCAGGAAATGTTAACTCTGAAGTGAACTACTCCTTTAACCAATGTTAACAAATTAAACCTTATTGTAAAGTGTAAAGCATTGTTTTTAAACACCGTTTATCTGAAATAGTTGATGCTGTAAAATCAAACACATTCATACTTGATTAACTATATGAATGCCTCATCTGGAAGCTGAAGCGACACTATGACTTATGCATGAATTCAGACACTGACGAGGAGCTGATGTGTGCATATTTATATAAATAGAACATCATTTATGAAAACTAGGACAGCGTCATATAAGCTTATTTTCTAAACAGATCGTAACAGAGATTCTCTGTTTCTCGAGACGCGTGTGGATTTACAATAAGAGCTACAGAAATCCCTCGTTCGCATCACTGCTGAAGAAAAGAGTGTGAGCACTAATAAAATCTTTCTGTTTTGCATTCTGTGCTAATATGAGAGATAAACCTGATGAAATTACACAAATAATTACAAAAAAGCTAAGAGCAAGTGACAATGAATTAAAAGTGAAATTGTATTTTCTTGTAAAAAGGACTCCTATGAAAAATTATTTGACAGTAGAGCACAATCAGAATGATTTATGAATAGTTTATGTCAGAATTTAAAACTTTATAGGCTTTAATAAAACGTTCACATTTTTTTCATTGTGGTCCAGTGTTATTTTAGTATTATTTATAGACTATTGTAGAATTAATTCATATTTTTAATTAACATTTATTTATTTTTATTTGTTTATATATATATATATATATATATATATATATATATATATATATATATATATATATTAGTTTTAGTAATTATAGTTTTTCATATAACTACTATATTAAAAACTATAATTTCAATATATAATTTCTATAATTTAACTTAAAAAAATAAATTTAATTCTGGTAGTTGCCAAGGCAAAAAAAATGTTTTTTAAATTGTAATATTTATTGTAATATTCATTTTATTTCAATTGCAATTTTTATAAGGGCAAAGGTAATATATGACAGTAATATCCAGTGATACAAATTGGATAATACATTTTTCCAATATATAATAAATATATTATATATTGGATAATAAATTTTTCCAATTTATTTTCCAAAATAAATTTTTTCATGTGATTCATAAATGAATATGACGAAACAAGAAGCGTCAGACATGAATGTGTGCATGTCTTCAAAATAAAATATTTTTTTGCAAATAGTTACTTCTGTATTTCCTTAAATCATTAAATTCCTTTAAATTGACAATCCCCAGAAAAAAAATTCAATTATGGCCTTGTTTTTCCATTTATTTCAATCATTACATTTTATACATGTTTTACTTAACAATATCAGACTCCGACTCTTGCATTGCTCTCAGTGTGTGTGTGTGTGTGTGTGTGTGTGTGTGTGTGTGTGTGTGTGTGTGTGTGTGTGTGTGTGTGTGTGTGTGTGTGTGTGTGTGTGTCTGTGTGTCTGTGTGTGATTTCTTCATCTTCTTCTAACACTTCGAGGTGTTGAAGTCAGCTTTAATTTATAATGACTGCGCTCTTTATGCGCCGTAACAGGGGAATCACTGAACTACATTAGAACTCCTAGACGTGATTAATAATAATAATGTTTATTAATAATGTCTTTATATCTGATTAGTGCAAAGAGTTAAAGAATAAACCGCATGATTATCAGTATTAGCAATGGATTTGACGAATTATGTGATGTTATTTGGTTTATGTTACTCTAAAAACTTATATTTTATAAGTGAGGTTTACTTAAATCATCCAGACACATAATTCATTAGAAAAATCATGAGTATCAAATATGATCATCAGGCTTTTGAGGAAGGTTTATTTGTTCGTCTCTCACTCATCATTGCATTGCATTACAATTTTGCATTATATGTTTTAAAACTACAGAGATTTGATCATAAAAACTAAGTATTTAAATATCATCTGACTAAGACATATTATTAGCAGATATTCATATTTCTATGCATTTTATGCAAGTATCAACTATACTGTTATAAAGATCTCATTGATTTACATTACAATAGTCAGAATTTGAATAAAACTGAGCTGTTTCTATCCATATTCTCACTATATGAGCCATAAGCCTGATGTATCATATATGATTCTTAACAAAAAACACACATTCAGACTCGTTCTTTTATTCTGTATTTTGGCTCAGTAATGGTTTCCATTTTTTTTTAAATTTGCACATTTTCATATTTTTAACCATCTATTTAAACAGATTTCTGTCATTTGATGAAACAAGGTGAATTACTTGATAAAAATCAGCTCAGGTTTAAAGACACGTGAAGGAGCACGTTTGTACAATTAAAGACCTTTTACTTGATAAAGCTCCTTTCAAACTGGACGCGATTTTGACGCACGAATAATTCGCGCGATGGATTTATTTCTTGATCAGCTGTTTGTGTAATGAGTGCATCCACACCGAACGCAAATGTGCTGCGACGAAAAAACGACTTTTATTTTTTTCGCTCCGATGTCAATTTTTTTTACTTTTGAGGCGACAGAAAAGGCTTCAGCCAATCACATACAAGGAAACAAAGGTGAAGTCACGGCAACAATGACGGATCTTCTGATTGCTCATGTGTCGACGAATCCCGTTTTGTTTGACAAAACTAACAAAAACTACAAGGACAACGATTTGAAAGACGATTTGTGGCGTAGCATTGCCAACCAACTCGGTTATCACGACTGTGAGTATTTTGTGTGAAAGAAATAAAGTTTTAGCTCCTGTACAAAATTAGCATACTCTCTGTTCTTTAAGATTGGGTGCACCCAAAACCTTCTTTTCTGTCTTTTAAAGAAAATGAAAAGCTCATCTTCCCCTGGATGATGATGATGAAGTGTCCATGTTTTCTCAGCTGTCGGCGCGAACGTTTTGAAGCTCTGAACGTCGCAAATTCGCATAGCGGCTAATGTGAATGGTTTTGACGTGAACTATTCGCTTTTTCGTTACGCTTTTTCATTACACGTGTGAAAGGGCCTTAAAACAGTGTAAACTATCAATCAGACACAGAAAGACTGGAGAGATTGTGTCTAAACAAAGTTTTGATCATTTAGAGGCTAAAATCCAGAAATCCTGATCCAGAAGGTTAAAACGTTCAGATCTTCATACCTGATGCTGTACAGAACGGTTCCGTCTTTAAAGATCCGCAGGAGCTTGTTGTCCGTTGTGACGTCGTGGAAATTGGCTCCTTTCTCGTTGGCGAAGAACAGATCTGGTTTCCAGATGGAGTCCAGCATGGACGGGTCCAGATCCAGAGACGAGTCCGGGTACTCGCTGTACGCCAGTCGAGGGTCGTTCCACTTCTGCCGAAGGAAGATGTTCACCCTGTAGTCCTGAGACACACACAGTCAAACCAAAGATTACTCAGACACCAGATATCATTTTTAATCTTTTTTTACTAGTGGGTACAGGACACTATAGTTCATTTATGTTTGTTAAAGGAACACGCCACCGTTTTTTTAAATAAGGTTTGTTCGCCGTCTCCGCTACATTTAGATCGGTGGGCAAACGCATTTTTGTCTCAGTGCATGCATTGTCTTAGTCTGGCAGCGCCGCGGCTAGCTTAGCTTAGCATAATGAATGGAATCCTTTGTTGCCGGATAGCATGTCGTGAGTAAAAGTGATAAAAAAAAAAAACGAATTACTTCTTGTGCCCTACGTATTCACAGCAATGCAGATTAAGACTAGGTGATTTCCTAGGCAGAGATTGACCTGGGAGTATATGGGAGGGAAGCATAGGCGAAGCACTGCTACTTGGGCGCAGAGATATCACGCAACACCTGAAATAAAGCTTGAAAGTAATGATTATGCATGAAACATTTGAATTGTTTATTAATAAACTAGTGTTTTCTATGTCAGTGTCGGCTGCAAAGATAAAGTTGACGATGCAGACTCGCCATCTTCGCAGTAGTGAACGCGCCAATAGAGAGAAATGCACACTTCATATGAATTAGCCTACATAAGCAGAGAGTAGCCAATCTCTCTTTTAATTGTTTTGTTTAAAAGTAGACATTTCAAGCTTTCTATGGATATACTTCTCAGGTCTGTGAACCAAGTAGCTTATACGCTGAGTTTCGGTTCATTTATGAGACGTGCTCCAGTTTCGTGTCCTGATTATATTGTCTACTATATTTGCTTCTTAATTATTAATCCAGGCAATTTGTTGATGAAACATTGATTAAAATGGAGATACATTTTATACAAAACGAAATTTTCAAGCAAAAATATTATTCGAAGATCACTTATTATTTTTGGATCACTTTTACTCACGACATGCTATCCGGCAACAAAGGATTCCATTCATTATGCTAAGCTAACCTAGCGGTGGCGCTGCCAGACTAAGACAATGCATTCACTGAGACAAAAATGCGTTTGCCCACCGATCTAAATGTAGGGGAGACGGTGAATAAGACCTATTTCAAAAAACTCTGAGTTTGTCATATTTTATTACCATTTTCTAAACTATAGCGAATAAACTGTGATAATGTGAGAAATGTTGATGGTGCCTGAATAAATTTTGTTTTGACTGTACGTTTGCTCTGAACTTCACACACTCTTAGAAATAAAGGGTCTTTATGGGAAACAACGAAGAACCTTTAACATCTGTGGAACCTTTTAAGAACTGCTCACTTCTTTGGGGAACCAGAAATGGTTCTTACTGCGAAAACCCCTTTATATTTAAGAGTGCATGAAGCAGAAGGTCATTTGTGCTTATAGTGGTGGAATTAAAAGATATTCAGTCTAACTAGAATGGGAGTAAATCAGGTCATTTTTAATTAGGGGCCGAGCAGCTATTCTATTGTAATTGTTAGTGTTCCCATTATTAGTCTTCTTCCGCTCTTGAAGTCTATGGCAGCCCATAGAACCGCTCGCAGGAAAGTTATGAAATTTGGCACAGAGATAGAGGACAGTCTGACTAGTCACTATACCAAATTTGCAGTCTGTAACTCAATCCCTCTAGCGCCACCAACTGTCCAAATTTGCACTCACGTTTATGCTTTTGAACCATAAGGGCTAGAAACTAAATTCTACTTTTTCGGACTCCGCCATTTTGATTTTCTTTAAAAACATACTTTTTCAAACTCCTCCTAGACCGTTGGTCCGATTTTTATCAAATTCGAGTCCGATCATCTTCAAACCATGCCGGCAAAAAGTTATGGAACTCAAGTTGATTCGTCAAACCCTTCTTGAATAACACGCAAACAAATTTGATGAAGAACACGCTATAATGGACGCAAGGTTATATCTCCGCAATGCTTTAGCGTATTCTGACCAAACTTGGTGTGTGTTTTGACAACCCTGACCTTAGGCTACCAGCACAGATTCGGCACAGTGCCACCTAGTGGTCAGGAGATATGTAAAATGGCTCTTTTTGCTTATAACTTCTAATGTTTTTGGCCAAAACTCTCAAAACTCCCATACTTACCATTTTAGGTGTTGGCCATTTTTTACAATGCGTTTCTAAAAAAATGCTATTTTATGAACCTACGATTTTTTTGCGTTTCGTTACGAATCTCGGTATGTGTCTTCGGCACCATGCCCTGACAGTACTAAAAACATTTCGGGGCAGCGCCACCTAACTCCTCCTAGACCGTTGGTCTGATTTTCATCAAATTCGAGTCAGATCATCTTCAGACATTGCCGGCAAAAATGTATGGATTTCGTGTCTATATAGTTTTCGAATACAGCATAAACAAAGTTGATGGCACGATGCCAAACCGACTCTGAGGCTTTATCTCTGCAATGATTTGGTATATTGACACCAAACTTTGCATGTGTCATTGTCACCTCACTCTTACCACAAGACATCAATTTGGTCCCAGCACCACCTATTGGTCAGAAGTTCTAAACCATTAAATCATATGACTAGTGACTGTATTTGTGATTTTTTAAGCCATTTTGCCTGAAATAATCTTAAAATGTCTTTAATTTCTCATTATTGCAGCTGGTCTGATGCTCCCAACCATGCTAGCATGACTTATCGTTCCTTCTTTGTGCTTGGCCCATTAATGGCTGCTTGCAGCTATATTTTCATGTTGACTTTGTGATTCAGAAAACACCCAAGAGACGCTTTATGTCAGCAGACCTTCTGGTAAAATAAAAGCGTTTGTGCATGAGCATTTGTGCTTTCATGCACGGTATTTCATATAAGACCGCCATCAAGAACAAAACATGCATTGCTGTAATTTTTCCTTTTCTCTGTACGAACGACATGATTTTTAACATGCATTGCAAAGCCATTCAGTAACTTATGGCTTTGTTAAAAGTTTAGCTATAGAAATCCTTTCAAGGTTTTCATGAGGTGAAGCTCTTTGAAAACTGTGTTGACTGAATGAATTAGCAAGACCTTTTGTTCCACTCGTAACAAGCGAATTGTAACATTACAAAAAGATTCACCCAAGTTAATTAGCTACGTATATAATAACCAAGATAAATAATGTACTCATCAAAACATAAAACGGGTGTATGTTTTAAATTACTGGTATAAATTAATAGTTCTTAGATTTGTTTATCATTTGGGTACAATAAACAATTTTTGCTCAGAAATTGCTAGTAAAAAAAGGCAAATAACACATTGAATTAAATTTGAAATTTTGAAGTAAAAATACTTAAACCCCCATCCAGTAATCTGTGTAAATCATTTTTTACAGCGTAAACGCTAAAATCCGAACTCATTTTAATTTGTCTGTACTGTTCATTAATGATTGGTTGCTCTAAAACATGTAAACAAAATTAGAATTTGATCAAAGCAGCTTCTCTCTTGTTTGTGCTTAATATCCACTGGAGATGTGTTGGGATTTTGGGCTGCAGTAATATTCCTTGGAAAAAAAGAATGAGACTTGACTCCAGATTTGGGAATTGTTTACCCCTGAAGCGTCTGAATATCTCCAAACATTAAACTAATCAATCTGAACTGCAGGCCTGCTAGCGAATCGAGAGGATCGTTTGCCATTTGATTAATTAAAACAAAACAGATTGAACGGAAAACGTCAAGGGAATGTTTTGGAACAAAGTTAGTGTAGAAAGTAGAGTCTCGATTAACCGTGTCCGTAATCTTGCTTATTTCCAAATGTAGGTGGGACTTAATTGGATTTTATCCGGTTTATTGAGATGTACATTCTGATTAAACATTATGAAGACAAAAGCAAAAAACATGTTAGAAGTGAATTGAGTCTTTAGCAATGTTTCCATCCACCTATTTTTATGTAAGTTTTGGGATATTGCATTAAAAAAAGTGGATGGAAAAGCATAAATTTTTAAAATGTGCATAAACAATAACTGATGAATATTTTTTTATTCATTAAGAAGACTAGCATAAACTTCGATGGAAACATATTTACTGAATAAATCCCTCAATAACCTCATACTTTAGTAAAAGTGCTTCAGATATTGAGTGTTTGAGTCGTTGTGTCTTCATACCAAGCAGAGATTCATGCATTTCATATTATCATACAAACTGTTCACACTGAACACACATTAGCCGTGTTTCCATCCTACTATTTTCATGCAAATTGGGGATATTTTATAAAAAAAAGTGTTCAGTTCACTTACTTAAAAAAATTCAGTAAACCCGTTGCCTTACAATTATTAATAAACTCAATGCTTAATTGAAAAAATTAAGTTTGCCTATTGAACTTGACAATTCCATATTTCTTAATTTTTTCGATTAAGCATTGAGTTTATTTAGGCTACTTAATATTTATAAGGAAACAGGAATCTTCAATTTTTTTTAAGTTAAGTGAACTGAACACTTTTTACAGTGTGGAAACGTGCATAAATTAAAACAAAAACAAAAAAAAATGGAAACAATTGTTGGAAAAACATTTATCAAATAAATCCAACAATGTGGAACAATAACCCCATGTGACCATAAACTCAGCGTCAGCTGTGATTGGATAACTGGAGTAACCAGCGGACCAATGGCGTCGCAGCGTCTCTAATGTTAGTTTGGTGTTTCGGAAAGACGAAGTGTGTGATCAGAATGATTGTGTTTAATTCCTCCAGAAGCGTCTCACACACACACACACACACACACACACACACACACACACACACACACACACACACGAGTGTGTTCCCGAACACCAGCATCCGAACGCTAGAGAACATGACAGTGTTTATTGTGTTTCGTCTGACGCTCGACACACACTCGTTTATGATGGAGGGGAAACAGACACATTGCAGAAACGTACAGTTTATTACTGTTATTTTGCACCAATTTCCCAGCAAGTGACAATTTTGTTCTCTTGAACACATGGGATGGAAACGCTGCAAGTGTTTTATGCCTTATTCTAACTTAGTTAAATTTGCACTTTGAAGTGAAAGTGAGCTAATGTCATGTTGAGTTCAAGGCAGAGGCAATAACTCCTGTCAGTGTGTGTTTTTAGCAAAGTAAAGCACAGTTCACTTACCATAGTCGTCTCTGTCACTGAGCCGAAGCTGTTGATGAATATATTGCATGTGACGTTCACAGGTGGACCTGCAGAAACACATGATTTTAAAAACCAAAGAACTTCAACAGTGTAACTGCAACATATTACACCAAAATTCACTATTCAAGCCTATGGCTGACATATACTACCATTCAAAATTAATCTTTTCTCGATCAAAATTTGATCAAAAATTGTGAAATATTATTAGAATGTAAATCAGCTGTTTTCTATGTGAATATACAGTAAAGTGTAATTTATTCCTGTGATCAAAGCTGAATTTTCAGCATCATTACTCCAGTCTTCAGTGTCACATGATCCTTCAGAAATCACTATAATATGATGATTTGATGCTCAAGAAACATTTATGATTATTATCAATGTTGAAAAATGTTTTTTATTATATAATCATATATTATAAAATTATATAATATATATATTTGATGAATATAAAGTTCAAAAGAACATAATTTATTTGAAATGGAATCTTTTATAACATTATAAATGTTACATTATACTGTCACTTTTGATCTATTTAATGCATCACCGCTGAATAATTTAACAAATCGTTTTGTTTTAGTGTAACTAAAATAATACATATTAATTGCCAATTTTATCATATATTTAACTCTATTCTGTGCTTCACTATTTCTTTAGTCTTCTGAACAGTTTGTTTTTGAGGCTTGTATTAAAGCACCTCTAATGTTTCTGCCTCTTTAATCAATAGCTTTGTTTTATCTCTCATTTGTAAGTCATTTCGGATAAAAGCTTTTGATAAACAAATCAATGGAAATATTGCTCTAGGATTTTTTAAAAACCGTTTGAAAGTGTTTTTTTTTTTTCTCAATCAGAGGAAACAAGTTCAAGAGAACAATCATTAAAGTTTAATGCAAGAAATAAAACACAGTGAATACCTATTTAAAAATGATCATGATAATGTTGATGTACACAGATAATGACTGTACTGTAAAGTTATTATTGGAAAAAATACTAGTTTTTCTACATAATTTCACATTTAATTCAAAGTGTTACTTGCTGTTCTTTTAAGTGAAAATTGTTTTCTCTTTTCAGTGAATATCTCTCCGCTAATTCCGGAGTAGATCGTAGCCTGTCATTCTTGTTGAAAATCATGAAAGGAAAATCATAAAGTACTGGAGGTGTGGGTTACTAAAAATAACCCAGTAGATGCGCCTCTGAGGTATTTTGAACCTCGTGAATGTTTTCTAACAAGATTGCATTTTAATCACTCCTGGGCTCAAACATCCATCCGTGCCAAAATAAACTGAACAGAAGCTGGCGCTCGTCTGTGACACAAACATTCAGATTCAACTTTAATAGCAACAAATAAATCCAGGTAATGTCTGTAAGGAAGACTGATGCTTTTTTGTGCTTGTAGTGTTGCTGTTTGAGCTTGAAAAAGTGAGTTCTTCTCTATATCGGTGTCAGTGTTTCTGAACTCCTGAAACGCCTCCATTGTATCTTGAGTTTCTTCCGGGAACGAACACATCACAATATTCCTCATTATAATAATTCATGCGCAGAATAAAGGGGCGGGGCCTGGTTGAGTTAGTTAGTAGTGTGTTAAACTGGCGGTTATGGTAAGGGGCGGGGCATTTCCCAAACACACTCGAAGCGCTCGAACAATCCCAACACACTGATCCAGCCGACCAATCATAGCACAGTATGCTTTTCAGAGGGAGGGGCTTCATAGAGACAGGAACCAATCAGGAGTGTGTTTCCCGTACAACGCCGTAACTCGTTTCTTAACTATCATAGTATGATGCATTGTTGAAGAAATCAAGCGAGTCACGACTGTTTCTCGAAACCGTATTGTTGCAAATCGGTCGTTCAACCACGTTGGTTAATGATGTCACGCACGTGGAGTAATAATACTTTTAATTAGAGATGCACGATATATCGGCCATCATATCGGTATCGGCCGATATATGTTATTTTTTAATCCTATCATTATCATGATAAGAAAATTAGGCCGATATATTAAAACCGTTAAATAATGATTATTTACTTCATCTGAGACACTTCACATGTGCACTGTTCAACATGATGGTTTTGAATTGCTTGAAGTATGATTGGAATCACTTTGAAAAGGAAAATACAGTAAAGTAAAGGCTACATAAAATTATAGAGAACATCATTATAACTGTGTGCTTTCGACATGAATTTTAATGGCGAAACTTTTGTTTTTGTAATCAAGCTCTCAAAAATTATATAAAAATGTGGATTTAGATTTATCGGCCAATATATCGTTATCGGCTTTCAAATCTAAAGAATTATCGGTTATCAGTATCGGCCAAAAAATTAATATCGGTGCATCCCTACTTTTAATGAATCTGTTGAGAACGAATTAACGCTAGATGTTTTGCTATAAATTACGAACATGGCATCTGAGGAATATTTCTAATTTTTCTCAGTTATTTTGCTTTATTTCCAGATTCAATCATAGTCTCGTTCTTACGCACTAGATCCCGTTCACACATGCGCACTCTTCAGAAACGACACTTTAAATCTCTTGACAAACTAAAAGACGTAAATGACATTTGTATGTATTGTAAATAAAAGCTATAGATTGTACAGAATGTTGATTATTCTGCTCATGATCAGGATTTATTGAGTCCACATGTCATGAAAACTAGAAACTCTTCTTCTAACCGCTCGAGATCTGTCGCTCACACACACACACACAACTCTGCGATGCTGTTTGTGAATGTTTGTTAAAACGATGGTTTCGGGAAACACAGACTCGTGGAACTGCTGATAACGACTATAGTTGGCTAACGATGCTTTCGGGAAACAGAGCGTTACTGACAGACTGGGAAGAGAGGAGCCGCAAAAATGGAGAATATGAGGAAAATAATCAACATTCAAGCAGGAAAACCTGTTCTAGAGCTCAAAAACAGCATCAAGATTTGTAATATGGCCTTTTTAAATAATACATCAGAAGAACTGCACTGTGTTCTTCAGCCTGTGCTTTGGTTTGACAGGCAACAAAAAACATTTTATACTTTAACCAAAGTACCACCAGCTTCAGTAATCTCAATATTGCATGAGCAGATGAATGTGGAATATAGTTTCACGGACTTCTTCAATGATGCTTTTATGTTGTTTTACGGTGTGTTCAGTAACACTACAATAAGGTTTCATTAATGAACACTTCTACAGTATTTATTCATCTCAACAGCATTTACTAATACAGTATTGTCCACGTGAAATTGACATCTTCACCCTTTATTCAAATATTATTATAGATTATGTAGTCATATTGTGTAGTTTTATTAGTGATGATAACATAATGAAACATGATGAATTATGCAACATAATTTTTGTCCAGGCAAAGAAATTATGAAGTAAAAAAGAGATAATCAACCAAATATTAATAACTGATTATGTTGTAGTCAATGTTTGCTTTTTCCTCTCTGCTTTTTGTTTTTCTGTGCATTTTTTTGCGTAGTAAAATAAAACATTCATCTGTAGTTTGACTAATAGTTTTGTTAGATAAATACCTTCACCAAGTGTAGTGTTTGTTGTTCACTGATATTTAAAATAATTAAAAATATCAAATGTTTTTCCTCATATTTTGATGGTTTGATCAAACTTGTAGAGTCATTAAAAAAATCCTAAATGCTTTAAAAATGTTATTGCTTATTGTTGGTTCATGTTAGTTCATTATTATCTATGATAATAAACTAGACCTTTTTTGTGGGTTTTCAATTCAAAACAAAACAAATGAAAAGTGAATCTGTTTAATAATCTGTGCCGGTCATATTTCACCCAAAACTAATCAATTATATTTTGCATAATGAAAGGAAGCTTTTAGATTTTTTTGCATTGTGACATTAATTTAATCATTAATGCACATTTCATCAAAAAATATTGTTTCTGTATTGAACAAAAAATCAGTGTAATATGAAAAAAAAGTAATTTACATTATGGTTGTATTTGTTGCACTAAACAAAGCATTAAAGCAAGTTATGGAAAATATGTAAAGAAAAATATTATTACGCATTCACTTATAAGTGTATTTTTACCAACATTGAACATTCTTAAAAAATAATTTTTTTGTGTTTCACAGAAATAAATAACAGCATATGGATTTGGAGTGACATCATGAGGGTGAGTAAATAATGACATAATTATATATTTCTATCTATCACTGTCGTTCAAAAGTTTAGGGTCAGTAATTTTATTTTATTTTTTTATTCATCAAGGATGCATTAAATTGATCAAAAGTGACTAAAGACATGTATAATTTTACAAAAGATTATGTTTCAAATAAATGCTGTTCTTTTGAAAATTGAAATTAAATTTTCATTGAAGGAAAATAAAAATCCATTTTAAAATGTGAAAAATATGAACTTTTTTAAACATAATAATCAAAAATGTTTCTTGAGCATCAAATCATCATATTATAGTGATTTCTGAAGGATCATGTGACACTGAAGACTGGAGTAATGATGCTGAAAATTCGGCTTTGATCACAGGAATAAATTACACTTTACTATATATTCACATAGAAAACAGCTGATTTACATTATAATAATATTTCACTGTTTTTACTGTATTTTTGATCAAATAAATGCAGCTTTGTTGAGCAGAAGAGACTTTCAAAAAAAATTAAAAAATCCAAACTTTTGAAAAGTAGTGTGTGTGTGTGTGTGTGTGTGTGTGTATATATATATATATATATATATTATTAATATATATATATATGTTAAGAATATTGTTGGCTCTTTGCCGTATGTTAAATGTATGTGTAAATACATCAGTCTGAAACTCTTGATGTCTGAAAGCAGCATCAGGATGTTTGACTGATTCACATTCAGGAGATTGTAAACCAGAACTGAACCTGCCTTTGAAGTTGGGTCGAATCCGCGCATCATATCCTGATGTTCGACCCATCAGTTTGTCCAGGAAATCTGAGGGCGACATCGCAGATGAAGATTCCCGAGCGAACAGTCTCTCGTTCTCTTGACCTGCCATTATCCTGAGACATGGAGTCAGTAAACATCACTAAACATCAGTAATCATTCACTAAACATCAGTAAACATTCACTAAATATCACTAAACATCCCTAAACATTACTAAATATCACTAAACATCACTAAACATCACTAAACATCCACTAAACATTCACTAAACATCACTAAACATCACTAAACATTCATTAAACATTCATTAAACATAAGTTAACATCACTAAACATTCACTAAACATTCACTAAATATCACTAAACATCAGTAAACATCACTAAACATTCACTAAACATCAGTAAACATTCACTAAACATCACTAAACATTCATTAAACATTCATTAAACATAAGTTAACATCACTAAACATTCACTAAACATTCACTAAATATCACTAAACATCAGTAAACATCACTAAACATTCACTAAACATCAGTAAACATTCACTAAATATCACTAAACATCAGTAAACATCACTAAACATTCACTAAATATCACTAAATATCAGTTAACATCACTAAACATTCACTAAATATCACTAAATATCAGTAAACATCACTAAACATCAGTAAACATCACTAAACATTCACTAAATATCAGTAAACATCACTAAACATTCACTAAACATCACTAAATATTCACTAAACATCACTAAATATCACTAAACATCAGTAAACATTCACTAAACATTCACTAAATATCACTAAATATCAGTAAACATCAGTAAACATCACTAAACATTCACTAAATATCACTAAATATCAGTAAACATCAGTAAACATCACTAAATATTCACTAAACATCACTAAATATCACTAAACATCAGTAAACATTCACTAAACATTCACTAAACATTCACATTACTAAACATAAGTAAACATCACTAAACATTCACTAAACATTCACATTACTAAACATAAGTAAACATCACTAAACATTCACTAAACATTCACTAAACATACACTAAATATCACTAAACATAAGTAAACATAACTAAACATTCACTAAACATTCACATTACTAAACATAAGTAAACATCACTAAACATCACTAAACATTCACTAAATATCAGTAAACATCAGTAAACATTCACTAAATATCAGTAAACATCACTAAACATTCACTAAATATCACTAAACATTCACTAAATATCCCTAAATATCAGTAAACATCAGTAAACATTCACTAAACATCACTAAACATTCACTAAACATTCACTAAACATTCACTAAATATCACTAAACATTCACTAAACATTCACTAAACATTCACTAAACATTCACTAAATATCACTAAACATAAGTAAACATCACTAAACATTCACTAAATATCAGTAAACATCAGTAAACATTCACTAAATATCAGTAAACATCAGTAAATATCACTAAACATTCACTAAATATCACTAAACATCACTAACATCACTAAACATCACTAAATATCACTAACATCACTAAACATCACTAACATTACTAAATATCACTAAACATTCACTAAACATCACTAAACATCACTAACATCACTAAATATCACTAAATATCACTAAATATCACTAAACATTCACTAAACATCACCAACATCACTAAATATCACTAAACATTAGTAAACATTCGCTAAATATCACTAAATATCACTAAACATCACTAAATATCAGTAAACATTCACTAAATATCACTAATCAGTAAAAATCAGTAAACATTCACTAAATATCAGTAAACATTCACTAAACATTCACTAAATATCACTAAACATTCACTAAATATCAGTAAAAATTCACTAAATATCACTAATCAGTAAAAATCAGTAAACATTCACTAAATATCAGTTAACATTCACTAAACATTCACTAAATATCACTAAACATTCACTAAACATCAGTAAACATCACTAAACATTCACTAAACATTCACTAAATATCACTAAACATCACTAAACATTCACTAAACATTCACTAAACATTCACTAAACATCAGTAAACATCACTAAACATTCACTAAACATTCACTTAATATCACTAAACATTCACTAAACATTCACTAAATATCACTAAACATTCACTAAACATTCACTAAATATCACTAAACATTCACTAAATATCAGTAAATATTCACTAAATATCACTAATCAGTAAAAATCAGTAAACATCCACTAAATATCAGTTAACATTCACTAAACATCGCTAAATATCACTAAACATCAGTAAACATCACTAAACATTCACTAAACATTCACTAAACATCACTAAACATCAGTAAACATTCACTAAACATCAGTAAACATCACTAAACATTCACTAAACATCGCTAAATATCACTAAACATCAGTAAACATCACTAAACATTCACTAAACATTCACTAAACATCAATAAACATCACTAAACATTCACTAAATATCACTAAACATTCACTTAATATCACTAAACATTCACTAAATATCACTAAAATCACTAAACATTCACTAAATATCAGTAAACATTCACTAAATATCAGTTAACATTCACTAAACATCGCTAAATATCACTAAACATCAGTAAACATCACTAAACATTCGCTAAACATCAGTAAACATCACTAAACATTCACTAAATATCACTAAACATCAGTAAACATTCGCTAAACATCAGTAAACATCACTAAACATTCACTAAACATTCACTAAACCACTAAATATCACTAAACATTCACTAAACATTCACTAAACATCACTAAACATTCACTAAATATCAGTAAATATTCACTAAATATCACTAATCAGTAAAAATCAGTAAACATCCACTAAACATCAGTAAACATCACTAAACATTCACTAAACATTCACTAAACAACAGTAAACATTCACTAAACATTCACTAAACATCACTAAACATCAGTAAACATTCACTAAACATCAGTAAACATCACTAAACATCAGTAAACATTCACTAAACATCAGTAAACATCACTAAACATTCACTAAACATTCACTAAATATCACTAAACATTCACTTAATATCACTAAACATTCACTAAATATCACTAAAATCACTAAACATTCACTAAATATCAGTAAACATTCACTAAATATCAGTAAACATTCACTAAATATCAGTTAACATTCACTAAACATCGCTAAATATCACTAAACATCAGTAAACATCACTAAACATTCGCTAAACATCAGTAAACATCACTAAACATTCACTAAATATCACTAAACATCAGTAAACATTCGCTAAACATCAGTAAACATCACTAAACATTCACTAAACATTCACTAAACATTCACTAAATATCACTAAACATTCACTAAACATTCACTAAATATCACTAAACATTCACTAAACATTCACTAAACATTCACTAAATATCACTAAACATTCACTAAACATTCACTAAATATCACTAAACATTCACTGCTGTTCAATAGAATAAAGTAGAATTCAAGTAAATATTTATCTTTTTTTCAGTGTCATATCAAGGCACACAAGCTGCATAACAGAATTAAATGAGGCTATACAGTGTGGCTTGTTGTCACAGTGGGGCTAGTTGTCACAGTGGGGCTAGTTGTCACAGTGGGGCTAGTTGTCACATTGGGGCTAGTTGTCACAGTGGGGCTAGTTGTCACAGTGGGGCTAGTTGTCACATTGGGGCTAGTTGTCACAGTGGGGCTAGTTGTCACAGTGGGGCTAGTTGTCACAGTGGGGCTAGTTGTCACAGTGGGGCTAGTTGTCACATTGGGGCTAGTTGTCACAGTGGGGCTAGTTGTCACATTGGGGCTAGTTGTCACAGTGGGGCTAGTTGTCACAGTTTCACTGAATATTTTTCAGGGAAGGTTTATTTTTGAATGTCAGTTTCTGTTTAGACACACATACCTAAAAATGTCCACGTTGTTGTCCAGGAAATAAGAAACAGGCATTTAACACACTGACCCTAACAGTGGGGCATGTTGTCGCACTATTCACACACACACACACACACACACACACACACACACACACACACACACACACACACACACACACACACATAATTAATAAAAAAAAGTGACACAACTTGACAAAAATATGATACAGAATTCAAAAAATAATTAAAATTTGCTTTGAAATAGATGTTTGAAACCAAAAAAACAAAAGCACTGCTAGAGAAAGTAAGCAATGGTTTGACTAATTTTCCACCTTATGCTTTTTAAAATAAATGTTCTTTGTTTGACATTGATTATTCCGTTAAGAACCTTTCAAATGCACAAAAGATTCTTTATAGTGGGGAAAAGGGTTCTTTAGATTATTAAAATGTAGGGGAAAAGCAGTAGTATTCAATTAAAGGTTTTGTAAAATGTATAAAAAAATTGGGACCAAAAATGATTGGGACACTTTGAGCTGATCATGTTTTCTGAAGTGTTTTTTCTTTAATAACTAATGCACCTTTTTACACCACAGACTGAACAACATGAAGCATTGCTTGGTAACTGGTTGAGCTAAACTGGTATTATCTAATTGTGTAGTTAAATTTAACAGCTGACAGATATTCAACATAATTCATGTGTGAGAGTCTAACAGAAGGACGGACAAGTATTATAATTTTCTAAACTATAGCGAATAAACTGTGATAATGTGAGAAATGCAGAAGGTGTCTGAATAAATTTCAGACGAGCCAACAAGACGAGCTAGATTATGATTAGACATGTGACAACTAGCCCCGGTCTCCTTTAACATTAGAAACAGAATGGAATCTTCATTTCTGGCTGTAACTGTAACTTCCGATTCTTCTCTGATGTTTTCTTTGACGTTCTAATTTTCATTCGAGCATTCTTTAATTGCCATGGCAACGCACGTCAGCATCCGCGCACAAGAGAACGAGCCGAAACGCTCTTATAAACGATATGTATGCTAATATATGACTAATGTTGACTAATATATATCCTAATATATGACCAATGTTGCTTAAACAGTCGCGTCTGGGAGTAATAACTGAAGTACATACCTGAAGTTGTCCATTCCTATTAAACACGCGAGTAAAGTTGAGAGGAGTTTGACAGAAGGGCGAGTCATTCCCGAACACCCGTCGTGTTTTCTCTCGAACTAAAGCACAGTTTTCCTCAGGTGAACCCAGAACCACTTCAGCCCAGATTCTCATGGTTTATCCGACACCGAGACGCACCGCGTCCACGAAAAACCCCACAAACCTCCTAAAATCATTCCGCGCTTGAAGGAAACACCATTAGAGATGACAAGAGAAATCCTGCTTGTGATGAAACGTTGTGGATGTGTGTGTGTGTCGAGTGTGTCAGTACTGGAGCATCTCTTTAAATCACAGGCGCGCGCGGGGTTCAGCACTCGGGCAGCTCCGTGCCTCTCTCTGCGCATGCGCAACTGTTTCAAAGTCTTGGATCGTGATTGGATTTTGATCAGGGAGGGACGTTGGAATATTATTAGGGTACGAATATTGAAGGGATTCGTTCAAATTAAAGCTTGAACCAGGATCTTCACGAAAGAGATTTGCGCTGGTCTTTAATTCCCTATGGTGTCATATATCCGAGTGAAACGCTTTGCGAACAAGAACAATTGTAGTCGGGGCTTGATTGTTTCTGTGCGGGAATTGATTGGATGGTTGTGGTTTGATATTGGTGGATCTCACGTGAATGACAGCTTGCCCCGCCCTCGTCATCAGAGAAGAGATGTCAGTTATTCTGGTTCAAGACTATTAACACAATAATGATGTGCACCTATAAATCATTTAGAATGAACTCTCCGATATTCCATAAAAAACAAGAAATATTCTTTTTTTTTGTAGTTATTCAGTAATTCGCACACTGATTCGATTCACTTAAACATATGTTTTTGGACATAAAAATGAATATACATCATATATTCTCTATTTGCAGGTAAAGTAACTAAAGTAAATCTTAGCCTAAGAGTAAAGTAAAATCTAAAAGTAAAAAAAAAAAGGATATTGTGCTCAACCTATTTCATATTTCATTTTTTTTCTTCTTCTTTTTTTCTATATCTTTCAAATTAAAAAGGAAATAAACAATAGGCTCGCCAGCACACACCTCTTGGGAATTTAGCGGGAACCCAGGTTGCCTTGGAAACAGATTCACTTAGCACATGATTGCAAACGCTAAAAGGTTGAGCTTGTTGCTGAGTGACAGACGGGGTCGCGCCGGTGACTGACAGAGTTACATTACGGCCGAGGAAAGGGTTTTCTCATGTTTCCTATCAATTCTGTTATAGTGTGCAGACAGCAGTTATATCTGACAGTCTATATGGCAGCATATGGGTAAAGTTATGAAATCTGGAGATGGATTTGCTACATTTTTATCTCATCTTGTTTTTGTTTGTTTGTTTGTTTTAATTGACGCTGTGCTTCTGTTCATTAACCTTAAACAACCCACTGTTGGCTATATTACTTGGTGGAAGAATTGACTATTATCATTATCAAATCTAACTTATGATGTCTTGTTTTATATCGTATTGCCGTTTTTATTTTTTTTAAAAAGCGTTTTGTTTGTGTTGTACAGAAGAAAAGCCGGTAAAATTACAGAATATGCAGCTTCTCGTGGCTTATTGCTTTATTAAATAATGTCAGATATTAAATAATTTTTTATCTCTCTGAGTATATGAAGTTTCACACAAACGCCACTACATTGAGAACATTTTGATAAATTCATAAAAATAAAATAAAATTAAGTTGGACCAACATAAGAAAATCTAGTTTGATGATTGTAATAAAGTTAAACATTCTAGAGAAAATGAATGTGACCTGAACCGAATAAATTGTGTTGATCCAACTAATTAATTTTATATTTGTGTGTAAAATCTTTCTTCAGTCAAATAAAGGGTAATTACATTTTTTTAGTGTGTGAATGAATGTTAAGAAAACATTTCATTTTATTATTTTACAAACATGATAATGTTACATTTAAATGTTGTCTGAACATTGCAAAACTAGTGGCAACATTTAAAAAAGTTCCATGAGCGATGTATAAATAATGTTTTAACATTCTGAGAACAATTGTAATAAAGTTAAACATATGAATTTGACATAAAACAAATAAATAGTGTTGACCCGACTAAACTAATTTATTTTAAATTGTGTGTAAAATCTTTCTTCAATCAAATTAAGGGTAAGGAATTCATTCTCTGAGTGTGTATGTTGATAAAACATTCCATTTTATAAATTTTCAAACATGATAATGTACAATCTGAAAAAGTAACATTTAAAAAAGTTCCATGAAATCATTATTCAGCAGCAATATATGTGTAATCAAACACAAAAACAGGCAATAATGTGACTTTCTGACTCATATTGTGTCAATTAGAAGAACATTTTCTCATGACTTTGAGAGAACCTTGACAGAACATGAATCAGAATAACACTGATGTTTTATTAAACATCTGCTCTCTATGAACTCATTATTTCATTATGTGACTTTCTGACTCATATTGACACCAGATTGTGTCAACTTGATCCAAATGAACTATGAGATAAAGTACAAGACACTGACATTAGAGACCAGAGCCGTTTAGTATCAGGTGATTTTTATTCTAGCCTCCAGTTTCCCACCGATCTTGTTGGATATGATTTGTGTGGCTTCAGGCACTGAATAATATCAGTTTGCTCTGACAGCCGCTGTCACTGACGCTCGGATGCCGTCCAGACTTATTTACTTCAACAGCTTTAAATCAAACACCGTCTGACCCACAAACTCCATTCTCTCAGCCTGTCGTTTGTGTGTCAGTCAGCAGATCATACGCTCTGTGTGTGGAAGCATTTATCCACAAAATTACAATTCATCATTTCAAATCCGTTATTTTATCTGGATTGTGAAAGGAGGAGTGTTTCTGAGTCTTCGTATACAGCAGTTCATTTGTGAAAAAAACAGCTCACAGAAACATGTTTCGATAATTTCCCATTACACATTATTTATTAATATTCTCTGTTCATCTTGTCAGAAACAGCTGTCCGTTAAACATATTTTACTGGACTGTAATACTTCTACTCATTTGATCCAATTTTAGTCTTAAAACATTTTTTTTAAAGAAAGAATATTCTTTAAACGTTTAAATCGTAATGTCGTAATCGTGAATTCCATTCCATTCCACAATCTTAAATATTTTATTTTTTAATAAAACTGTCTCTCGCCAAAGAAAGAAAGAGAGGGAAGGGAGGCAGGCACAAAAAAATGGAAGAAAGAAAGAAAGAAAGAAAGGAACAAAAACCGGAAGAAAAAAGAAAGGAAGAAAGAAAGAGGATGGAAGGATGGGAGGAAGGAACAAAAAAAACGAAAGAAAGAAAGAAAAAGGAAGGAAGTAAAACGGAAGGAAGAAGGAAGTAAAGAAAGAAAGAAAGAAAGAAAGAAAGAAAGAGGAAGGAAGGAACAAAAAATGAAAGAAAGAAAGAGGAAGGAAGGAAGGAACAAAAAACGGAAGAAAGAAAGAAAGAAAGGGGAAGGAATGAACAAAAAACAGAAGGAAGAAAGAAGGAAAGAGAGAAAGAAAGAGGAAGGAAGGAAGAAAGAAATAAGGAAAGAAAGAGGTTAAAAAAGAATGAAGGAAGAAAGATAGAAATGAAGGAAGGAAGAAAGGAATGAAGGAAGAAGGAAAAAATGGAAGAAAGAAAGAAAGAAAGAAAGAGGAAGGAACAAAAAATGAAAGAAAGAAAGAAAGAGGAAGGAATGAACAAAAAACGGAAGGAAGGAGGAAAGAAAGAAGGAAAGAGAGAAGGAAAGAGGAAAGAAGGAAGAAAGAAATAAGGAAAGAAAGGAAGTTAAAACAGAAGGAAGGAAGGAAGGAAGAAAGAAAGAAATGAAGGAAGGAAGAAATGAATGAAGGAACAAGGAAAAAATGGTAAGGAAGAAAGAAAGAGGAAGGAAGGAAGTAAGAAGGTAAGAAAGAAAGAGGCAGGAAGGAACAAAAAACGGAAGAAAGAAAAGAAGAAAGAAAGTAAGAGGAAAGAAGGAAGGAACAAAAAACGAAAGAAATTAAGAAAGAAAGAAAGAAAGAGGAAGGAAGGAAGGAAGGAAGGAACAAAAAACAGAAGGAAGAAAGAAAGAGGAAGGAAGGAACAAAAAATGGAAGGAAGGAAGAAAGAAAGAAAGAAAGAAAGAAGGAAGAAAGAAAGAAAGAGGAAGGAACAAAAAAACAGAAGAAAGAAAGGAAGAAAAAGGAAGGAAGAGGAAGGAAGGAAGAGGAAGGAAGGAATAAAGGAAGAATGAAAAAATGGAAGGAAGGAAGAGGAAGGAAGAAAGAGGAAGAAAGAGGAAGGAAGAGGAAGGAAGAGGAAGGAAGAAAGAGAAAGGAAGAGGAAGAAAGAGGAAGGAAGAGGAAGGAAGGAAGAGGAAGGAAGAAAGAGGAAGGAAGAGGAAGGAAGGAAGGAAGAGGAAGGAAGGAAGAGGAAGGAAGGAAGAGGAAGGAAGAGGAAGGAAGAGGAAGGAAGGAAGAGGAAGGAAGGAAGGAAGGAAGAGGAAGGAAGGAAGAGGAAGGAAGAGGAAGGAAGAGGAAGGAAGGAAGGAAGGAAGGAAGGAAGGAAGGAAGGAAGGAAGGAAGGAAGAGGAAGGAAGGAAGAGGAAGGAAGGAAGAGGAAGGAATGAAGAGGAAGGAAGGAAGGAAGGAAGAGGAAGGAAGAGGAAGGAAGAGGAAGGAAGGAAGGAAGGAAGAGGAAGGAAGGAAGGAAGGAAGGAAGAAAGAGGAAGGAAGAGGAAGGAAGAGGAAGGAAGGAAGAGGAAGGAAGGAAGAGGAAGGAAGGAAGAGGAAGGAAGGAAGGAAGGAAGAGGAAGGAAGGAAGAGGAAGGAAGGAAGAGGAAGGAAGGAAGAGGAAGGAAGGAAGAGGAAGGAAGAAAGAGGAAGGAAGAGGAAGGAAGGAAGGAAGAGGAAGGAAGGAAGAGGAAGGAAGGAAGAGGAAGGAAGAGGAAGGAAGAGGAAGGAAGGAAGAGGAAGGAAGGAAGGAAGGAAGAGGAAGGAAGGAAGAGGAAGGAAGAGGAAGGAAGAGGAAGGAAGGAAGGAAGGAAGGAAGGAAGGAAGGAAGGAAGGAAGGAAGAGGAAGGAAGGAAGAGGAAGGAAGGAAGAGGAAGGAATGAAGAGGAAGGAAGGAAGGAAGGAAGAGGAAGGAAGAGGAAGGAAGAGGAAGGAAGGAAGGAAGGAAGAGGAAGGAAGGAAGAGGAAGGAAGGAAGGAAGAGGAAGGAAGGAAGGAAGGAAGAGGAAGGAAGGAAGAGGAAGGAAGGAAGGAAGGAAGAGGAAGGAAGGAAGAGGAAGGAAGAAAGAGGAAGGAAGAGGAAGGAAGGAAGAGGAAGGAAGGAAGAGGAAGGAAGGAAGGAAGAGGAAGGAAGGAAGAGGAAGGAAGGAAGGAAGGAAGGAAGGAAGGAAGAGGAAGGAAGGAAGAGGAAGGAAGAGGAAGGAAGGAAGAGGAAGGAAGAGGAAGGAAGGGGAAGGAAGAAAGGGGAAGGAAGAGGAAGGAAGGAAGAGGAAGGAAGAGGAAGGAAGGAAGGAAGGAAGAGGAAGGAAGGAAGAGGAAGGAAGAGGAAGGAAGAGGAAGGAAGGAAGGAAGAGGAAGGAAGGAAGAGGAAGGAAGAAAGAGGAAGGAAGAGGAAGCAAGGAAGAGGAAGGAATGAAGGAAGAAGGAAAAAATGGAAGAAGGAAAAAAGAAAGAAATATTCTAGAATGTATAAAGAATATCTAATATATAATATCTTATATAAAGAATATTCTTTGAATGTTTTAAGGAAACACTCCTCCATTGTGTCGTTCTTTAAACATTCCCTGAACGTACTTTTGAATGTTCTCTGAACGTTCTAGAACAAGTTGTAACATTTACACAAACGTTAGTCCATCAATGCGCTTCATGAACACAGAAACACTGTACACTTCTCTGAGCGACAGTATTGTTGTGCTTTGACTGAAACTCCTCAAAGGCAAAACTGTTGCTGTAGTTCAAGCTTATGAAATATAAGAAGTAAGAACTGAGAGCGACGGGTCATTAAATCCTGCGAGCGATGACCTTTGGTCTGTGAGGAGGGCAATTATAGACAGACGCCTGATATAATAAAGCTGTGGACAGAGACCGGCCTTTTTAGATATTCTTATGCAATATGGTCATTAAATCTGAACTGGACGCTGTCATAATATCAGAGTTTGAAGCTGTAATGAGTGAAATCACTGAAGGTCTCTGTATATGTCAGATTCACAGTTATTATGTGCACATTATCCCTCAATCAGCTGCAGTTATGATAACAGAACTAAACAAATATTCAAAATAAAATATTTAAATAAAAAACATTGCTTTAAAATTGGCGTGAAAGTGAAGTCGCGTCTTTTCTTATGTAAATAAAGTGAAACAGCTTCTGGAACAAGAACAAATGTACACAGTAAAAAAAAATCTGTAAAATTTAAATAAATAAAAATACGGTAGCAACATTTTAGGATTACAGACTTAACTAAAAATTACGGTAAAAAAACATATTTCATTATCTGATATAATGTTAATTTACTGACCTATTAAAGTATTAATATCTGTTTTGTACCAGTGTAAAACACTGATAACCACCAATCACAGCGGAGATGAGAGTCACATGATCAATCAGAGCTCATCGTAAGCAGCTTTTCCACAAGAAAATTAATATTAATAAATAGAAGCTGGGCAGTGTCATTCACGCAAACACTAAACACCATCATGGTAACACACATGAAAAATGCTAAAATATTAATTTAATAACTTTAAATGTAACATAAAACCTAATAGAAAAAAATATGTTTTTAATTTAGTGAAGTCTTTAAAATATAAAATGTTGCTACCGCATTTTTTACAGTAAATTTCTGGCAACCGCAGCTGCCGTTTAATTACTGTAAAATTAACAGAATTTTTTTTACAGTAACAGACACTGTGTTTGTGTTCAGTAAATCTGCTGAATCCAGATGATTTGAATAATTCGGCTATAGTTTGTGTGTATTTTTGATTATTAGCATGTAAAGTGATTGTCCTCTTTTAAATGATTTTTCAGGACGATTACGCCGCCGCTCTGAGAAACCATGTGTGTGAAAACACATAATGTGTGAAAAAGGCCTGAAGCTTCAGCCGTCACAACGGATTATTTTACAATATAGGTGTAAAAAATAAGGTTTTATCCTTCGCTCAGCTGACTGACACATAGATGCATGTTGATATGTAAAATATGCATATAGATCTGACACTTGTGCATATGCTAATGACTTTTCATTGGGAACGTTCATGATAATGACAGATATTACAATATTTTCCCTAGTTACTTAATCATAGTATACATTGAGACAATTGTTTTGTGTTAAAGGTTTTCTGAAATGTTATTATAAAGCTAGGTTCAAAATTCCCGATTGGTTTTATTGACATATTAAAGGCATTCTGGATTTCTCTTTTTATCATACTTCAGAAACAACTGTTAACAGACAGAAAAAATACATTTTCACAATGTTTTTAGGAGTAAAATATTCTATAAATCAGGCGAATGATAGGCTATATACACAACCCTTCAGAAAAGATATGAATGAAGTGGAGATCAATTGAGATTGAAATCTACAGACGCAAATAGATCCATCACTCTATCCCTCTATACATCCATCACTCTATCACTCCGTCACTCTCGCTCTATCCCTCCATCACTCCATCACTCTATCCCTCCGTCACTCTATCCCTCCGTCACTCCATCACTCTATCCCTCCGTCACTCTATCCCTCCATCACTCCGTCACTCCATCACTCTATCCATCCATCACTCTATCACTCTATACATCCATCACTCTATACATCCATCACTCTATACATCCATCACTCTATCCATCCATCACTCTATCCCTCCATCACTCCATCAGTCCATCACTCTCACTCTATATCTCCATCACCCGTCCCTCCATCACTCAGTCACTCCATCACTCTATACATCCATCACTCTATACATCCATCACTCTATCCCTCCGTCACTCCATCACTCTATCCCTCCGTCACTCTATCCCTCCATCACTCCGTCACTCCATCACTCTATCCATCCATCACTCTATACATCCATCACTCTATACATCCATCACTCTATCCCTCCGTCACTCCATCACTCTATCCCTCCGTCACTCTATCCCTCCATCACTCCGTCACTCCATCACTCTATCCATCCATCACTCTATACATCCATCACTCTATACATCCATCACTCTATCCCTCCGTCACTCCATCACTCTATCCCTCCGTCACTCTATCCCTCCATCACTCCATCACTCTATCCATCCATCACTCTATACATCCATCACTCTATACATCCATCACTCTATCCATCCATCACTCTATCCCTCCATCACTCCATCAGTCCATCACTCTCACTCTATATCTCCATCACCCGTCCCTCCATCACTCAGTCACTCAATCACTCTATACATCCATCACTCTATACATCCATCACTCTATCACTCTATCCCTCCGTCACTCTAGCCCTCCATCACTCCGTCACTCCATCACTCTATACATCTATCACTCTATCCCTCCGTCACTCCATCACTTTATCCCTCCGTCACTCCATCACTCTATCCCTCCGTCACTCCATCACTCTATACATCCATCACTCTATCCCTCCGTCACTCCATCACTCCGTCACTCTATCCCTCCGTCACTCTATCCTTCCGTCACTCCATCACTCCATCACTCCATCACTCCATCCCTCCTTCCCTCTATCCCTCCTTCACTCTATCCCTCCATCACTCCGTCACTCCATCACTCTATCCATCCATCACTCTATCCATCCATCACTCTATACATCCATCACTCTATACATCCATCACTCTATCACTCCGTCCCTCTATCCCTCCATCACTCCATCACTCTCACTCTATATCTCCATCACCCGTCCCTCCATCACTCAGTCACTCCATCACTCTATACATCCATCACTCTATCACTCTATCCCTCCGTCACTCTAGCCCTCCATCACTCCGTCACTCCATCACTCTATACATCTATCACTCTATCCCTCCTTCACTCCATCACTTTATCCCTCCGTCACTCCATCACTCTATCCCTCCGTCACTCCATCACTCTATACATCCATCACTCTATCCCTCCGTCACTCCATCACTCTATCCCTCCGTCACTCTATCCTTCCGTCACTCCATCACTCTATCCCTCCTTCCCTCTATCCCTCCATCACTCCGTCACTCCATCACTCTATACATCCATCACTCCATCCCTCCGTCATTCTATCCCTCCATCACTCCATCACTCTATCACTCTATCCATCCATCACTCTATACATCATCACTCTATCCCTCCTTCACTCTATCCCTCCTTCCCTCTATCCCTCCTTCACTCTATCACTCCATCACTCTATACATCCATCACTCCATCCCTCCGTCATTCTATCCCTCCATCACTCCATCACTCTATCACTCTATCCATCCATCACTCTATACATCATCACTCTATCCCTCCTTCACTCTATCCCTCCATCACTCTATCTTTCCTTCCCTCTATCACTCCATCACTCTATCCCTCCATCACTCTCCCTCCTTCACTATCACTCCATCACTCTATCCCTCCATCACTCTATCCATCCATCCCTCTATACATCATCACTCTATCCCTCGTCACTATATCCCTCCATCACTCCATCCCTCCTTCACTCTATCCCTCCATCACTCTATCACTCCATCACTCTATCACTCCATCACTCTATCACTCATCACTCTATCACTCCATCACTCTATCACTCATCACTCTATCCCTCCTTCACTATATCCCTCCATCACTCTATCACTCCATCACTCTATCACTCCATCACTCTATCACTCCATCACTCTATCACTCATCACTCTATCCCTCCTTCACTATATCCCTCCATCACTCTATCACTCCATCACTCTATCCCTCCTTCACCCCATCACTCTATCCCTCCTTCACTCTATCACTCCATCACTCTATCCCTCCTTCATTCCATCACTCTATCACTCCTTCACTCTATCACCCCATCACTCTATCCCTCCTTCACTCTATCACTCCTTCACTCCATCACTCTATCACTCCTTCACTCCATCACTCTATCCCTCCTTCACTCCATCACTCTATCACTCCATCACTCCATCACTCTATCCCTCCTTCACTCTAGCCCTCTATCACTCTATCACTCTGTTACTCTGCTCCAGCATCTGTGGGTGAAGAGAGATGAGCAGAACAGTGTTTCCCTGTCGGACTGTCCTAGTTTGAGAATGACAAAATCATCATATTAGTTTGACTGAGCCATTTGATGGGCTAAAAATAGAACAGTTATTGTTAGGAATCTATCTATCTATCTATCTATCTATCTATCTATCTATCTATCTATCTATCTATCTATCTATCTATCTATCTATCTATCTATCTGTCTGTCTGTCATCCATGCATCCATCCATCTATCATTATATCTATTGTTCTATCCATCATCCATCCATCTATCTATTGATAGACTATCATCTATCATTGTACATTTGAATCCCTGTTCGATTCACATAGAATACAGTAAATAAAACCGTGTCTGTGTGCAGAGAGAGAGAGTTTGTGTGCTGGTACTTTCTCTGCATGGATTAAGAGTAAACTGTTTCTGCAATAGTCTTCAGTCCTTCAGCCCTCGGCCAGTGTTGATCTTCCTCGATCTGTCAGTGGCGTCTCCATCAGTTCGCTTACAGGAGTCGAGGCGCTGTCAGATTCACACAGGTGCTGTCTTTGGATTGGCCATCATTGCAATAGCTTTACCGTTTTTCCTGCCGTGCCCCGGTCAAGACGAAGATTTGTCACATGAAATAAAACAACCTGGAAAACACACTGCAATGAGTGTTTTGATTTAGTTTT
Source organism: Siphateles boraxobius (assembly GCF_051911475.1). Lineage (NCBI taxonomy): Eukaryota > Metazoa > Chordata > Actinopteri > Cypriniformes > Leuciscidae > Siphateles > Siphateles boraxobius. The sequence continues at coordinate 40,929,234 of NW_027509197.1, forward strand.
GAATGTGATGGAGTTGAACATCCAGGTTGCCGCAAAATGAAGGGCTTACCTTTCACACGTTCCAATCGAATGACCGTGAGCGTGATCTTCTCTCTCGCGCATGCGTGAGCTGTTTTTAATCTTTTTTTTTCTTATTTTATTGTTTGTCTTCTTGGCTTTGTAAAGCACTTTGGTCAACACCAGTTGTTTTTAAACGTGCTATACAAATAAAGTTGTATTGTAACTCATGTCAGAGGCCCACGGAAGAAAATCAATATTGAATATTATGTCATTATTATTATTTTTTTTTTTTCACAAAAAGTATTCTCGTCGCTTGATAAACTTAAGGTTAAGCCACTATTTTAACATTGTCTTCACTAACTTTTCTGGACCGGCAGAATGAATGATCCAGCTCTCAGATTTCATCAAAAATACTTAATTTGTGTTCTGAAACTCTTACGGGGTTGGAACAACATGAAGGTGAGTAATTACTAACAGAATTTTAATTTTTGGGTGAACTATCCCTTTAATTCATGGTCATGATTTACTAAAACGAGGGAACGAATCAAGTCAAGTCTCAGAACAGGATTTACTAAAACGAGGGAACGAATTAAGTCGTCAGAACGAATTATTAATTCATGGTCACGATTTACTAAAAACATGGAAGGAATTAAGCCAAGACGTCAGAACGAATTATTAATTTATGGTCACGATTTACTAAAATGAGGACCTATCTCTGAAGTGAGTGAAACTAGAGAGTCTTTAGGAAACTTTAAGGCCAGAAATGTCATGCCATCATTGAGACTGCACTGAACGTCTTGATGAAGGGCCACGGGCTTCAGTGCGATAAACACAGGGAACTCCTGACTCATTCTCTCAGATGCTGGAAGAGATGACATACTGTCATCATTCGCGCTGGAGTTTTGATGGCATAGAGTGCTGTTTTATCTCTCTATAAATAAAGGATGTGACTTCACTTATAGCGCAGCCGAAGCTTTAAGAAGCTTATATTTCTGAATGTGCATCCGTTCGGACTCAAACCATGTGTTCAATTATTAAGATAAAAGCATCACTTTAAACTTTCAATAACACAAACCCGTCCACCGAAGCTCTGAGATGATATTTTCACATTCAAATGTGTGTCATGAAGAATAATTTTATTAGCGAACAATTTTATTTTCTTATTGAACTGTTGTACTGAAAAGAGTTGTGTTTGACAGAACAAATAACGGGTTTAGTATCTAATGCAGCGTTGCTTCTCAAGTAAATCTTATTTCAAGGATTTTTAATTTACTAATAAGACTTAAACATTCATTAAGAACAGGATTGTTTTACTGTGTAGGTTTGTTGTTTTTATCATAAATCTAATGCTTTTACTGTCACTATGGACTTTCTCATGTTTACTTATGCTTCATTTTCCGCTTATGCAACAGTCTCAGTATTACAGAATGAAATTAATACCGCATTTAAGAGACTGAAGCCTGTAATTAGAAGCATGATAAAGTAATATCAGGGCTTGCGGTGTTGTATTTTGTATTTTTTTTGCTATGATAAACGATCTATTATCTTTCATTGCTCCACATTGCTGCTAATGACTGGAAGGATCCCTGCTGTGAGTGTAATGAGAAAAATTACACAGAACACACATGGAAAAAAGATAAATGGAATTCTGTGATCGAGAACATCAGCGGAAAACAATTCTCCAATTACATGTAGTGGCCACTTTATCAGGTGCGTATCTAATAGCTGTGGGTGGAAGGATAAAAATCACAGTATGAGTAGTTATATTACAGCAACACTTAACAAGAAGTTTCCATTAGGTCTTAAAATATCTTATTTTGTGTCCACAGAACAAAGAATGTCATATATATTTTGAATGATGGGAGAGTAAATAATGACAAAGTGCCATTTTATGTGTTTGTGGGGGATGGGGATATGTTCGTTGAGGTGTATACACACACGAGTTGGTGTTTTAAAACCATTATCAATATAAAACCGTCATTTCCAGACAAAGCATTAAAGGATTAGTTCACCTCAAAATGAAAATTTCCTGATAATTTACTCACCCGAATGCCATCCAAGATTTTCATGTCTTTCTTTCTTCAGTGGAAAATATTTTTTTTTTTGTTGAGGAAAACAATTCAGGATTTTTCTCCACACAATGGACTTTAACGGTAAACAAATTGTTGAAGTTCAAATCAATGCAGTTTCAAAGGACTCTCGATCCCAGCTGAGGATAGAGTCTTATCTAGCGAAACCATCGGTCATTTTCGAAAAAAAAATTGAATTGTATATACTTTTTAACCACAATTGTTGGTCTTGAGCTGCGCAAGGCATTAATCACGTTGCAAAGGTCACACTGGACGTAGACGTAAGTAAGGATACGCACACGAAAGGACCATTTTAAATGATAAACTGACACAAAGACATAAATATGTCATTCAACATACCATAAAATTTGAACGATCCTCCTTCTCCACGCTTGTAAACAATGGGGCGGTACTTACGCCTACGTCCAGCGTGAGCTTTCCAACGTGATGACGTAATGCCTGGCGCGTCACAGACCAGCTCAAGACCAACAATTGTGGTTAAAAAGTATATACAATTTAATTTTTTTTTAAATTGACCGATGGTTTCGCTAGATAAGACTCTATCCTCAGCTGGGATCGAGAGTCCTTTGAAACTGCATTGATTTGAACTTCAACAATTTGGTTACCGTTAAAGTCCATTGTGTGGAGAAAAATCCTGAAATGTTTTCCTCAAAAAATTTAATTTCTTTTCGACTGAAGAAAGAAAGACATGAACATCTTGGATGACGTGGAGGAGAGTAAACTATCAGGAAATTTTCATTTTGAGGTGAACTATAGGCTTCTCCTTTAAAGTAGGGGTGCGCCGATCCGATACTCAGTATCGGTATTGCTCCGATACTAGCAATATTTGCCGGATCGGGTATCGCCAGACGAGACCATCCAAATCCGATCCGATATTGTATAGCCATGTTATTGTTATACAACACAAAAGGCACAAAAACATTATAAAGCACTATAATGTTTTCGTGTACTGTATTCCAAGATTTCTGAAGCCATTACATATAGTTTAATGTGAGGTACAGATTTAAATCGTTAAATTAATCTTCACCTAGTGCTTCCCTCCGCTGCGGCTGTCAGTCATTCTCAGCACTCAAACAGCGCGTCGCGCTCGGGTAAAACAGTCAACACGATGAAACTCTCTCCAAGATGAGTCAATGTTCCTATTATTATACTGTAGATATGTAGATAAAGGTCTATGGTTTGCATAAAAGGACTTTAACGTGCTGGAGTTTCACATGTTACTTTCAACCGGGTGTCTGTTAGATCACAACACAACTCCTCAGTGATCACAACACTGGAGTAGAGAGCGATATAATTGCTCTTCACACGCACATTAACTGAAATTTAAAACTGTTAAAAGGCTCAAACTAATGAATAAATAAAGAAATATATGTATATCTTACTTTTGTGCTTTGAACTTTTCAATGCGACGCGCTGCGCGCCGTGACTCCATGTTGCTTCGAGCGCATCATTCTGCGCACGGGATGCGCATAAGGTTTCGTGCAGCTCTGAATTGGAGCCTTTCGTATTACAATACTTTTGCGCAATGGCAGTTTATTGATAGCCTTAGTTGTTCTGTCCAATCTATGTATCATATGTTGCTGCTTCATTAAAAAGTTGCGCTTAAAATTTTAAAATAAATGTATTTTAATTATATAGTATATATTTTGTCTGTATTGTTTTACAAAGTAAGGAAAATAATGTTTAAGTCAAGCTTTAATGCCTTTAACAAAAGAATAATCCCAGTCTCTTCCCCACAGTGAGGCATAGAGATACAGTTTATTATGTAATTTGGCACTGTTTTTTTAATTATTATTTTAGTATTGGATCGGATCGGTATCGGCCAATACTGAGTCCCAGGTATCGGAATCGGTATCGGAGGCAAAAAAAGCGGATCGTGCCACCCCTACTTTAAAGCAGAACTAAGTAACTTTTTTACCTTAACCGAACAGCTTTGGAGTCATTGTAATGTTTATATTACTGATTTTGTGTTGAATGGTGGTCGTCTCGCACCCCCTGCTGCCTGTGAGCCGCAAAACCACCCTTGCAACTTTGGGCCGGCGGCCTCAGTGTTAGGAAGTATGGTGTGATATCAGGTCTCGCGAGGTAAAGAATTGCTTTACGGCACTGCACACGTACACGCCCCCATCCAGGATACGGCTAGCCTTAAGAACAACTATCGTCCCATGGCAAAGCTGGCATATAAGAAGCAGAAAGCTAGAAAAGCATTGTCGGAGGAACGGAGAAAGAGGAAATGGCAGACTGACCGAGCAAGGAGTCAGACACGAGTAAACATCGGACCTGCGTTTTCAGAATGGCGAAAAAAAACGAAGAAAGCGCGGTCGGAAGAGTCTAGAAAAAGGTAACGAGAATCTGACAGCGGGAGGAACCGGACAAGAGTCCAACTCGCTCAGGCTTTCACTGTTAAAGTTGATTCCTGCGATTATCATGAGAACAGTTGTCAATATCTCACATAATTATCAGGACATAAATAAGCCTACATGTTGTAAATAGTGTAAATGAGCGCAATTTGCAAACTATTATGATAAATTGCAATAATCATGTCTAACGACATCATAACGGACATTGTTACGAAATCAGGGCTCTCAAGTGTCACGCATTGAGCGTGACAGACACTCATTTCGGTCTTTTGTCACGCTCTCCCGCCACACATTGTATTTCTCACGCTGAAAAACTATTTGTAATATATTTAATATGCCACAACTCTGGCCGCGCCGCTCTCACTGCATCTCCTCTGGTGTTGTTCGTCGAGCTACACAATAGCCAATCAGAAAATAGCACTATTGTATCTGGGTAAGATTTAACGCAACAACCAATGACAAAAATGTATCTGTCGGCTGGATGTCACTCTTGCCTGTCTTCAAAACTTGAGAGCCCTGCGAAATAATGCGACGTACATGATACACTTTATTGCTGTCATCTGGCATTTAGGCTCAGGTAAGCCTAACGCGGTAAGCTACTTTATTATTATGAAGTGCAGAGGCCGTGAGTGGACATAAGCTCTGCGTGAATGGTGTTTACGAAAGTAACGTTAAACACAAGTACTCTACAGCGACTCTAGGGGGCGCTGTTTGACAAAAACAGAAATCCTGCATAGTGCCGCTTTAAGAAATTACTTCAGATTCAATACAGTCACTGCTTCATCGTTCAAGTCAAGTTTTCTATGTGAACTCTTCATTACACTGAGCCTCAGTCACATGCTCCGAACAAACATATAATCCTGTGATGCGAAACGCTTAAACCATGCGCTTGTTTCTGATGCTTTCTGAAGTCTGTAGAGACTCAAATCAGCTGTTTAAACTGGACGAACCTACTCTCTCTCTTCCATTTCAGAAACTGAACACACATCTGTATCGGTCTATTAGTGTAGACAGCATCAGTCATTATAATAACTTCTGTTTTCTTCTGACGTGACGCTCACATCCAGTGTCGGCAAATATCAGCCGTTAAGTGATTGAACACCAGTGGGCGGAGCCTATGGTGTGATGATGTATAACTATTGGTCGATGTCTTGCTTTGGAGGCAGGCATATGCAAATCTATTTGTTTGAGTGACATCAATATCAAAACGAGCCATTTTTTGGAGCTTAATAACCGTGAATAAATGCATTGTTTATAATGAGGAGGATGTTTCAAGCTCTGAAACTTGTAGTAAGTTTTAATGATACAAAGACCTCTTATATGTCAAAAGATCAAAGAAAATGAGATTTCTCACGTCATCACCCCTTTAAAAATGACGTGTTTCACCACTAGCACCACTAAAAAGGGTGGTTTTCAAAAAAATTTACAGAATGAGGTTCAAGAGCTCTGAAAATATTTTAACCAGCAAAATGACACATTTTATTTTTAGAAATTTTAAAGGGGATAATGTTGGGGTTTGAAAGTGGATTTTGGAGTTCTTTTCATGCAGAGTATTTTTACATACAATTGACAAACATATATATATATATATACATTCAAACCACAATTTATTCAGACACCTTCAACATTTCTCACATTATCACAGTTTATTCACTATAGTTTAGAAAATGGTAATAAAATATGAGCAGAACTCACTGGTTTTGTCCGTCTAGATCCTCACACATGAATTATGTTGAATATCTGTCAGCTGTTAAATTTAACTACACAATTAGATAATACCAGTTTAGCTGAACCAGTTACCAAGCAATGCTTCATGTTGTTCAGTCTGTGGTGTAAAAAGGTGCATTAGTTATTAAAGAAAAAACACTTCAGCAAAACATGATCAGCTCAAAGTGTCCCAATCATTTTCGGTCCTGAATTTGTATAAATGTTACTGGTAGTCGCTGTATGAAGAATTTTTGTTTACTTTATTTTGCTCTCCTCACTTACATAAATAAACTATAGTGTCCTGCACACACTAGTGAAAACATATCAAAAAAGATATCTGGTGTCAGAATCATTTTTGATTTGACTGTGTATACACACACACACACACACACACACATGTGACTTCCTCTTGTTTAATTTCCTCTGCCGCTGGTTGCCTTGGCAACATCCAGAGCTTGTAAAAGCTTGAAGTATATTGTAGATGTCATTAGACAAGCATCTTTCATTCGCTCGCACTGAGCAAACAGCTTGTTTCTGTTTCTGCATCACAGTCTCTTTCCTCTAACAACCGCATTCTGTCCTTCACACACACACACACACACACACACACACACACACACACACACACACACACACACACACACACACACACACACACACACACATAGTAGTGTTTCCATATTTTATGGGGACTTTCCATAGACATAATGATTTTTATACTGTACAAACTGTATATTCTATTCCCTAACACTAACCCTACCCCTAAACCTACCCATCACACACACACACACACACACACACACACACACACACACACACACACACACACACACACACACACACACACACACACACACACACACACACACTGCCCCTACCCCTAAACCTACCCATCACACACACACACACTCACACACACACTAACCCGACCCCTAAACCTACCCATCACAGAAAACTTTCTGCATTTTTACATTTTCAAAAAACATCACTTATTATGATTTATAAGCTGTTTTCCTCATGGGGACCAAAAAATGTCCCCACACGAACAAGGATTTCAGATATTGCCATCCTTATGGGGACATTTTGTCCCCATAATGTAGGGTTTACCAGGCCACACACACACACACACACACACACACACACACACACACACACACACACACACACACACACACACACACACACACACACACAGCTTCTTCAGCTCGAGACTCATTCTTCACTGAGGGGATATACAGCAACACTGGCTCCTTCGAGAGGAGAAAGGAGAACATAGGAGAAGTGAAGGCCTTTTGAAGTCCTTGTCTTTCCTGCCGTTGGACACACATAATGCTTCCAGTCAGGAGATTCTTAACCCTCTGGAGCTCTTCTGTCATTTTTACATTTTCTTCTTTTTAGAATTGTTTGCTTCACCGGAATGGTACGAAACTTAAGGGTTTGATGGCACTTGCTATGTGAAAATAAAATAAATCATGGTTCGAAAGGGTTAAATTGCCCTAAAAAAACAGTCAGTCTTGTGTTCCTCGCAGAAATGAATTTCTAGTGGAAGCGTTTGGAACTAACAAAATATTACTGAAGGTTCATTTTTTAAGATATCAATATCAAATTTGGAAACTTGTTTAGATTTATGGCTTTGATTTTCTTGCAGTTTTAGAGTTAAACATGTTTTGGAACATATATACATTTCATAAAAAAATTAAAATAGTATTTTTATGCATATTTCATATCAATAAACATAAAATTCTTTACATCTTCTAATGTATTATTTTTTGTAAATCACTTTTTTAAACTTTTTTCACTTCTGCAATAATCTACAAGTTTCATCTTTAAAAAGAGACCGTACTTCAGTCTAGGATCCAAAGCATTTGTCACGTTTTGGTTTTGTTTCATGTTCTTTTTTCATGTCTGTCATGTGATCCCTGTTCTAGACATGTGATCCTGGCACGTGTTCTGTGTTGTCATTGGTTCATTGTTTCATTGTTCACAGGTGTTCATTAGTCCTTGTGTATTGAAGCCCTCAAGTTTGCCATGTGTCATGTATCCACTGTTAGTAAGTCCATGTCAATGTTTTAGTTTTACGTTTGATCACGTTTTGATTTGTAAATAAACTTTTTTTTTCAGACTTGCCTCCAGTGGTCTTCATGACGTTACAGCATTCAAGATTTAGTTGGAAATTTCATTTTCAGGTCTGTGCTCATGACTAAATGGTTTGCAACTACTGCAATAATATAATTTCGTAGCATGAAATCCCCTAAAATTACAAAATATTAAATAAAAAACATTTAACCAAAATATAGTGCATTAAAATCCCCAATTTCTGACCGCATACGTGAGGTGTATAAATCGGGTGTTATGAAAGATAGAAGCCTTTTAAATGTTAGGATGAGGGATCCGAGGGTCCGTGGATCTGAAATCCCTGCTTTTAGACGTCAAATATCTAATTCGCCTTTAACTTTTATTTGTGACATCAATTTTTGTTAACCTGATTCTGAAGTAATCAGGTGTTTTATGTAGATTGTAAAGAGGACATGACATTTCTTCATCGTTCACATTACCCAACATGCCTCTGCCATCATCGCAGTGCCATTTTTAGAACACCAGCAGGCTGTAAACAGTGTTACCATGGTAACGCCACACACTCACACACACACACACACACACACACACACACACACACACACATTGATAAGCGAACTGATCCTCCTCTGATGACAAATAGATGTCTGCACAGCTATCTGTGTATGTGATCTCGGATACACTGAACACAATGTGATGTGACTATTTTAAACACTGCAAAAAAATGATTTCTAGTGCAAACATCTAAACATTCTTAAATCATTTACTGGAGAGGAAGCAAAATGACTGAAGATATTAAGAATTGTTTACTGAAAAATGCATAAAAAAATAAGCGAGTAGGCTAAAGTATCTGCCATTGGAGTCTTAAAATAAACTTAATTCAAAGGGAAAACAAGATTATTTTTCTGACCTCATTGATAGATATTTTTAGTTTGTTTTAATCATAGTCTTTTTTCAGTAAACAAGACTTAATATCTTCAGTCACGCTTACATGAATCTTGATTTAAGAATGTTTAAATATTTGTGGTGGAAACCAAGACAGAAACATAATTTTTTGTCTGTAAAAAATATCCCTAATCATTTCAGTCTGATCTAAATAATTTGAACGTCACTATTCAGATTATTTACAGTGTGATGCAGCTTTCAAATTATTGAGGAATGAAGGAGATCAAAAACAGATAAAAATCTGATCAAAACCTGATGAAGACTCACAAATTCTTAATTATTATTGATATTTAGTATATTTATTTGTATGTTATATATTATATATTATCTGCGCGTGGAAATCTTTCGCATTCAAGCAAAATTCAAATTCACGATCGCGTTTATTTTACCCGCGAAAATTCACAAAACAAAGTTACATCCGCACCTTAAAATGATTATGAAAAAACTATGTTATAGTACAAACTTTACAATTATAAGTGGACATGGGCTAAGAAAAATGTTCCCGTTCAATAATCTTTAGTAGATATTTCTTATGGTCGTACGAAACCATTTATGAATTATTATTTTTTTAGAACAAATTCAGTTCGGGTGTTTGAGCAGGTAATAGAAAACAAATGAATGCAATAGTTTCCAACAAAGTCGCCACCAATTCATTAAAACATAACTGCCATGAGATTGTGTTGTATCTGATGTTTGACTAAACTGTCAATCAATGTTGTGTGAATCCTGAGACAGAAAGTCTATTTGATGGAGATGTCAGTAAATGTTGTTCTTCCCTCACACACACTAATGGAGAGATGCTCAGTGTTTTAGGCATTAATATTTCAGGTCCATCTCAGAGGCAAATCAAGTCATTCTTTAGAGCAGGGCTTTCAGTCTTTTACCTGCTTCGATCATTCGAGTGATAAAGCCTGAACCCCGTTGTCGAGTGTGCGCGGGAAATATTTCCCCTCACGCGACATTACCGATCGCGTGGAGTTCTGATCGATCACATGACTGAGGGGCTGTTTACACGACATCTGTTTCAACTAAAAACGTAAAACTTTTTATGCATTTTGGCCGTTTATTTACACGACAATGATGTTTTGGGTGCCTAAAAAAGCTAACTTTTAAAAACTGGTTTCAAAGTGCAAGATTTTGAAAACGTTCTCCGTGTAAATGACATAAACGCAAGGGGGTAATCCATCAGCCGGAAGTTGAAACCTCGCGGGAGCCGCCATTGTAGCTGACTATCATTTTGGCGTCGCTTTGACAGCGAATAGCTTTACATCTGAGGCGTCCAAAGACTTAATTTGTCCATTATTTATTTGTAAATAAACACGACAATGTATAAAAGTCTCCATTACTTTGTATCTTTCGTTTTTGTATCGTTTTTGTTAAAAACAGGCTAACGATTGCGTCATAACCACGCGACTTTATGTCGCACAATAGAGACATTACCGTATAGACAGGAGGAGAAGCTCGCAGGCAATCTTTTACTGTCTATGAGGCAATCAGGGGAACATAGAGGCATAAAGTCAAGGGAGAAGCCCATAGATAGAGAGTCCATAAAAGCAACGGGACAAAATATTTCAACAACGTTTTTGAGGAATTAGGTGATTCAGATTTGTTTTGCCACAGCTACTAGAAGATGTACAGCTGTCAGACTGTCGTCACGCTCAGTTTGAGCCTGCAGTCGCTCAGCCATCAGACAGGAAGTGCAATAATCGGGCTTCAGTCTTCTCCGTTGAAATCAATGGGGTCGCTGTGTCCATTTCTTTTACTGTCTATGGCAAAAACGCCAATCTCTGAAGACGATGACGTCATGCTCATGCCTATTACGTGTTCAGTCTACAGTGTTTCATCGCCATCTACTGGCCTGGCAGAAGAACACAGCGTTTAAGTCGTTTTCGCGGATCCGTGTGAATGGGAGTCGTTTTGATAATGGTGTCTGTACGCGGAAAACTCAAAGAAAAAACTTTAAGCATATCGTTGTCTTGTGAACATACCCTGAATTTCGCACCAGAATAGTAAATGTAACCACATAATATCATAATCAAAGTGTTTTGGCTATGTTGTGTGTTGGCTATTTTGGCTTAGTTTTTTAGTATGAATATGTTAGCCTTATTGTTATCTATAAGCTGGTGTTCTCCAAAACTATTTCAAAATTCTTATCTAGAAGATGTAAGCATTCAAAACGTACAGGCTCTCACTTCTGCCAATGATTTTGATGACAACACTCTGCCCTTCAGCTTCTCATCAGATTTTCTGTCCAATCAAATGCTCCCTAGAATCTGAAGCTCCGCCCCCTATAAACAGACGCTGAAGCTGTGTCTGAAATCGGTCACTTGTTTACACTATTTCTATTTTCTACATGGTGAACGGCACATAGTGCAGACTATATAGGGCATAGGGAACGATTCAGACAGTGTAAATATCCTTTCCATTCACATTCCATTTTCCTGCACAGAATGCTATATTTAAAAGCGATATGGAGGAGATTAGGAGGAGAAATGGTTAGAGATTAGGACGCTGAGCTGTGATATAAACTAAACACTATTGGCGATTTAAAAAAAGGGGGAGGAGCTGCTCGATATGCCCCGCCCTGTCTTCCTGTTTCAGTGGTGCTGTGTGTTTAAGGCTCTTCAGTGGGACTTTAAAGTGAAATCAGAACAACAACAAAAAATTCTGGAGAAATCATATGTGAGTCTCCACAGTTCATAGCTATTTTTTCTCATTCGTGCATTTTCCTATAAATCACATTTGAATTACGAAATAGTGATTTTGTAAAATAGTTATCCTATACATTTTCGTGTGAGATTGGGTCAATAAAAACAGCTACTAGAGACAAGTTGTTAAGTAGCCTATAAAAAGTCTTAAAATTTGTAACTTTTTACAGTTAAAAAACGTAAAAATTATTTACCTAAATAAATCTACCTAACAGGGAACGTTCCCACAACTTTCACTAATGTTTTGTAAAGGTTAAATGTTAAGATAAAACACTTTTTAAATAATATTTATAGAATGTTAATTTAATATTATTAGGCTAATGATATGCATTCTCATGAAACATTCATGGGCACGTTTACACGAAACCATGTACTTAAAAATGGAAACATTTTTCCTTTGCGTTTTTGAAAAGGTTTGCGTAAAATGATTGTCAGAACGATCCCTGTTGACAAAGATTCGCAAAAACGATTAAAAGCGCTGTGTTCTGCTGCCAGGCAAGTAGATGCCGATGTCCCCTTGTACGCGCCTGTAGACTGAACGCGTAACAAGCATGACGTCACCGCTTTCAAAAATTCATGTTTTTGTACTTTACTTGGAGACGGTAACGGTGTAGTTATGAAAACTGCACTGTAAAAAAAAATCGTAAAAAAACGGTCAATGACTGGCAGCTGCGGCTGCCAAACAAAAACCGTAAAAATAAAGTAAAATATCGTAATTTAAATGAGATGCAAAAAACTTTTACAGAAATTTTCCTTACATTTTTTACAGAAAAACACTGTTATTTTACAACTATTTCCTGAATTATTACGATCAAACACCTTCATTGTAAAAAAATCCCGTAAAAAAACAGTCAAATGACTGTCAGCAACGGCTACCATACAAAAACCATAAATTGAATGTAAAATATCTTAATATAAATAAGTGCAAAATACTTTTACAGAAATCTTCATTAATCTTTTTTAACAGAAACACACAGTTAAAACACAGTTACTTCACATTTATTTTCTGATTTATTTACTGAAAAACACGCAGTTAATTACATGCATGATTTGCTTTGACTATATACGTCACTACATCAGCAACTACACAGTTACTGTCAGTTAAATAAAGAAACATGCAGCATTTCATCAGTGTTTATTTGCTCATCCTGGACTGAAGCTCAGGCTCTACTCTTCAAAACAATGATGACACACGAAACACACCATACAGAAACACTTTAAACCCCAACAGAACATTAAACACTACCAGATCTCTCAGGATCTAAGCATCTTCGCTTATCACAATCCAGACTTTATTTCTTTCATACTAACATTATTATTGAGAATTAACAGAGGTTTAGAAGTTGAAGCTTTATTGAAAAGAATAAAGTTTGATGTCACC
>NW_027509197.1:40947500-40950000 GCF_051911475.1 Siphateles boraxobius
CTCGGTGAAGGAATTTCCCTTGCGGTAATTTTAGCGCTATATGCGGTTTATCGCCATTTATTTATTTTGATTTATTTATATGTATTTGTTGCTATATAAATAAGTGTTACGATGTGGTCAGCATGCACAAAAATTGGAAATTTTCAGTAACCAATGTTACCGAAACTAAACAGCGTCTCTGCGCGTTGAAAGGCTGTGACTCAGCGCATCGTTAAGCCCAATTTATACTTCTGCGTCGAACTTACGCCGTAGCTACGCCGCAGGCTGTTTGTAGCGCGCGTACACTTCGGCGTACCCTGACGCGCATCTCTCCAAAAATGTAACAACGCGTCAATTCTACGCGGACGCAAGCGCTGTGATTGGTCTGCTCAAACCGCTTCCTCGGGTTTCACATCATGCTCCCTCTGCGTGTGTCAACGCGGACAACGACGCAGAAGTATAAATTAAAACCAAAGCGTAGTCTACGGCGTAGAGGCTCCGGCGTAGGTCCGACACAGAAGTATAAATCAGCCTTTACGGCAACGGACTGTCTTTGAGTGAGTCATTAAACCATTCATTCAACTAACACGTTCAAAAACGCTGATTCATTAAAAGATAGATGTAATGAAACAAGGAGTTAATTATTTTTAACGTTGACCTCCACTTTTCAAGGCTCAGCTGACCAGCAATGCATCGCATGTGTAACACTGAAGCTGATGCTTCACTTATAGAAACCAATGGCGTTGATTCAATGCATGACTCGATTACTTTTTCCCGCATCGGCTTCCTCGCGCTGTGGATGCTGACGCCATTCTTGGGAAATACCCTTAAACGTTAAAAGGATGATACGACAAATGTTTCACTTTCCTTGGACATGGCAACCTTTTCACGAATATATGGCCGTTTCTCAATATGCGTTCTTGTCTGTACTTGTGTTCTTGTGGACTTGTGAAACGTCATCAGTCGCTGCCCAAGTACTGTCTCAATACACAAGTTTGCATTTTGGCAAGAACGGTTAAAAATCCCGGAAGTGTTCTTGACACGCCCATTTTACCGAGGATGCATTGGTTGGTAACTTGTGTGAACTTGACGGCAGAAATATCCCAGCATTCATTTCGGCATTCGAGGAAGGAGCGGGGAGCAGAAAGGCAGAACAACAGTAGGTCGTTTTTCTACAATTTCGTATGCTATTTCATCACTAAATTCACTTCTGAGAGCATTTGATGCGAGAAATCTACTGTGTTGATTTCAAATATTGCCATTTTTACGAAAATTTATGGCGAATCGAAAATATGCTCAAACATTTTCGGTAGTGAAGAATCTCCTTACGCGCACGCGGGTGTAGCTAGCGAGCCAACCGGCCAGTCATGCTAAAAACCTGGCAGTTATCATCAATAATTCTTGTTATGTTTGGGTACTGAAGACGGCGCTGTGCGGGGGTATTGCGCAATACCAGCAAGAACACATCGCCTCAAACTGTCAGCAGCGTTCTGTGCTCGTCACCTTGTAAGTTCATACTTCCAAGAACAACTAGCAAGAGCGTTCTCCCCAAGAACACAAGTCCGTTCTTTGCATTCTTGGTTTTGAGAAACGGCCTATGACTTGAACTCAAAGACAGACGCAGATAATCGCACGCGCTCAGTCGATCTCTCTCATTCACTGTCTGTTTGTGCAAATCACTATGATCATTATTAACTTATTTAACATTCAATACACATGCACGAAGTTTAAAACAAGAGTGGTATAGCCTTATAAAAAAAGAAAACACGGGAATATCGCGGTTGCTGAGGTTATTTGCGGTACTACAATATTACGGTTATCGCCACAGCCCTAAAACTGGACAAAAATAGCCAGCCCGATCTCATCCCAATGCGTCATATAAGACACTTTTGCCAAAGTGTACATATCCTACACACATGGCGTAAATATGAGACGCAGATATACATGGGGCAGAAGGCGCCTCCTAGTGGTCTAACCCTAACCCTACCCCAGACCTAAACCTACCCATACTCTGTGCGTGTTATATTTACGCTAAAGGGTGCCATGTGCGTAGGATATGTACGCTTTGGCAAAAGCGTCGTATATGACGCATTGGGATGAGAACGCGTTAAAATAGCCGGCCCGATCTCACGGCAATTAGTACGAATTTTACGAGGTGGCTAATTCGTACGAATTCATACGACCTCACTCGTACGAATTAGTTAGATTTTTCCTAAATCGTACATATTTTACGAGTTGCCCAATTCGTATGAATTTGTAGGAATGACCTTCCGCTGACCCCGCCCCTAAACCTACCCATCACGTGGGTTTAGACAATTCGTACAACTGAGGTCGTACGAATTCATACGAATTAGCCACTTTTTAATCACTCGTACAAATTCGTACGAATTGGTCGTGAGATAGCGTTGAAACAGCTTGTGTTTTACCAAAATGAGTGGGGCGGATGAACTTGGATAGACGCCTATTTTTAATGAATTTGAAGTAAGTGGATTTTAACGGACTCTCTTCTTTTTATGCATCT
>NW_027509197.1:40955000-40982500 GCF_051911475.1 Siphateles boraxobius
ATGAAGTAAAAAAAAAAAAAAATTAAAACATACAATATTTGACCGAACTGTATATACACACTGTATATGTGCAAATTTTCATGCATTACTTTCTACCCAAGTTGTCTATGAAGGCCTGATTTTTATGTGAAGGATTCGGGACGTTTTTACCAGGAAAATCAAAAGGATGTGCCGTTTACACTCGCTTCTGAGAGTTTGTGTATGTTAGAACTGTGTAAGTCAAATATGGACATTTTATATGCAATTCAAAGTACTGTTTGAGAGACTATATATCATCTCGGACACACAACTGTTGAATCACTGATTCTCTGAACCGTCGAGCCTCTTCTGCACACACAGTTTCAGCACAAACATCTGCAAATGTTTTATTGTGAACATCTTGAGCTTTTAAATCACTTTTACTTGCTTACTGTTGTGAAACTGAAAGGTTTGTGCTAATCGGTAACTGACACTTTCACAATGAACGACACGTGAAATCCAAATGTCTTCATGAACTAAACAAAAAATACTATTAAATCATTTATTTGAGTATTATTTATGTGTGTTGTATTTATGAATATTTTGTGGAATATATTATCTTTTTGTTTAGGTAGTAATTTTGTAACGTGCTTTTGTCTTTTTTTATGAGTTATGATTTACAGTAAAGAAATGTATAATGTTTAATAAAAAGATAATGCTGTTTTTTTAACTTCCTATTCAAAGAATCCTGAAATATAAAATGTATTACAGTTTCCTCAAAAATATGAACTGTTTTTAACATTGATCATAAATCATAAAACACTTTACTATATATACACATAGAAAACAGCTGATTTACATTGGAATACTATTTCACAATTTTTACTGTATTTTTGATCAAATAAATGCAGTCGTGTTGAACATTTCAGGTAGATTAAACATATTTATAACTAAATAATTTACAGTTTTGAGATGCCATTTATACCCAAATAACGAACTTTTACAAGTCCAAATAATCACGATGTCTTAGTGTTTTAAACTGTAATACTGAACACATGAAGGTCAAATGTATATAAATCATCTGCATGAAGGTCAAATGTAAATAAATAATCTGCATAAAGGTCAAATGTATATAAATCATCTGCATGAAGGTCAAATGTAGATAAATCATCTGTATGAAGGTCAAACGTATATAAATAATCTGCATGAAGGTCAAATGTATATAAATCATCTGCATGAAGGTCAAATGTAGATAAATCATCTGTATGAAGGTCAAACGTATATAAATCATCTGCATAAAGGTCAAATGTATATAAATCATCTGCATGAAGGTCAAATGTAGATAAATCATCTGTATGAAGGTCAAACGTATATAAATAATCTGCATGAAGGTCAAATGTAAATAAATCATCTGCATGAAGGTCAAACATATAAATCATCTGCATGAAGGTCAAACGTATATAAATCATCTGCATGAAGGTCAAATTGAAATAAATCATCTGTATGAAGGTCAAATGTAGATAAATCATCTGTATGAAGGTCAAACGTATATAAATCATCTGCATGAAGGTCAAATGTAAATAAATCATCTGCATGAAGGTCAAACATATAAATCATCTGCATGAAGGTCAAACGTATATAAATCATCTGCATGAAGGTCAAATGTAAATAAATCATCTGCATAAAGGTCAAACGTATATAAATCATCTGCATGAAGGTCAAACGTATATAAATCATCTGCATGAAGGTCAAATGTAAATAAATCATCTGTATGAAGGTCAAATGTAGATAAATCATCTGTATGAAGGTCAAACGTATATAAATCATCTGCATGAAGGTCAAATGTAAATAAATCATCTGCATGAAGGTCAAACATATAAATCATCTGCATGAAGGTCAAACGTATATAAATCATCTGCATGAAGGTCAAATGTAAATAAATCATCTGTATGAAGGTCAAATGTAGATAAATCATCTGCATGAAGGTCAAACGTATATAAATCATCTGCATGAAGGTCAAATGTAAATAAATCATCTGCATGGAGGTCAAACATATAAATCATCTGCATGAAGGTCAAACGTATATAAATCATCTGCATGAAGGTCAAATGTAAATAAATCATCTGCATAAAGGTCAAACGTATATAAATCATCTGCATGAAGGTCAAACGTATATAAATCATCTGCATGAAGGTCAAATGTAAATAAATCATCTGTATGAAGGTCACGCATATATAAACCGTCTGCATGAAGGTCAAACATATATAAATCATCTGCATGAAGGTCAAATGTAAATAAATCATCTGTATGAAGGTCACGCATATATAAACCGTCTGCATGAAGGTCAAACGTATATAAATCATCTGCATGAAGGTCAAATGTAAATAAATCATCTGTATGAAGGTCACGCATATATAAATCATCTGCATGAAGGTCAATTTATATAAATCATCTGCATGAAGGTCAAACGTATATAAATAATCTGCATGAAGGTCAATTTATATAAATCATCTGCATGAAGGTCAAACGTATATAAATAATCTGCATGAAGGTCAAATGTAAATAAATCATCTGCATAAAGGTCAAACGTATATAAATCATCTGCATGAAGGTCAAATGTAAATAAATAATCTGCATGAAGGGCAAACGTATATAAATCATCTGCATGAACGTCAAACGTATATAAATCATCTGCATGAAGATCAAACGTATATAAATAATCTGTATGAAGGTCAAACGTATATAAATCTGTTCGAAGGTCAAACGTATATAAATCTGTATGAAGGTCAAACGTATATAAATTGTGTGTATGAAGGTCAAACGTATATAAATCATCGGTATGAAGGTCAAACGTATATAAAACATCTGTATGAAGGTCAAACGTATATAAAACATCTGTATGAAGGTCAAACATATATAAATAATCTGTATGAAGGTCAAACGTATATAAATGTTTATGTTCATTTCATAAAGCATTATGGACTGGCCTTATTTTGACAAGTTTTTCTGGTAACACTTTACAATAATGTTCATTAGTTAACATTAGTTAATGTATTAACTAACATTAATTAACCATGAGCAATAATTTCTTACTGCATTTGTTAATCTTTGTTAACGTTAGTAAATAAAAAAATACAACTGTTCATTGTTTGTTCATGTTAGTTCATGGTGCATTATATAATGTTAACAAGAATTTAATAAAGTATTAGTAAATGTTGAAATTAACTTGAACAAAGATGAATCAAAGCGTGCAGTTCATTATAAGTTCATGCTAACTAATATAGTTACAGTAACTAATGTTAACTAATGAATCTTATTGTAAAGTGTTACCGTATGCTATTGATGAGGGATGCATGAAACTGTATGCTTTTCTTCATGGCAGAAAAAGATAAAGATGTCTCACTGAATGCAAGGCCTGTTTAAACTTCAAACTTTGACCAAAACCCTTTTTCTAGCTATAAAAAATCCAACGCACTCTACAACAATAACATGTTAAAAGCCAGACTGCTGTTTGACAGCAGAAATAAATGAGAAAGTCCTTGTCAAAGACACATAAGACAAACTTTCCTCGTCTCCATGGCGATGTGTTAAACTGGTGATGTCATCATTCCAGTCACGTATTCAGACTCTCCCGAGGGTTTTATTCTCATTCTGATGCCTTTACATCTGAAGTTTGTAGTGTCTTTACTTATGTATTTGTAAAGCTTCTGTTGTGGCACTAAAGGAAGGAATTCAGTGTAATGAGGTTTCACAGCCGGTGTTTTCTTCAACGGATGTGCTTGAGACGAGGACGGAAAAGCTTTAGGCCTTTACAGGGAAATAATTAAAGGGATAACGTGTTCATTTACAATCATTAATACAGTTTTAAAATATTTATTAATGTGTTGAAATGTTTTTTCCTCTCATTTTCTTTAGTTAAGTTTTTAATAATTTTGAAGGTCTATCATATATATATATATATATATATATATATATATATATATATATATATATATATATATATATATATATTATTTATTAACTGTTGTTAGATGTGCTTAACCACGATAAACCGATTTGATAGTACTAGTTTTAATGCATTATACTTTCTAATGAGACCATACAGTGCATTATAAGGCATAATTAATGGTTTAAAATATTGTTATAATGCTTTAAGTATAAAAAAACTAATAAAACTGACCAAAGCAGACAACAAAACAATGTAACAAAGAATCTGCAAATAATATTTTACCTGGTTTATCTTATAAATATAATATCAATAAAAAAATGTACTGTATCATTATGAAAACCTTTATAATGTATTAGACATAAAAGCTTTAAGTAAAGTTTTACCTTGTTAAAAAAATGCTTGCATTATTTTTATTTCAGCTTTTGTTTAATTATTTTTAGTTTTAGTCATTTTACTTTCTTCAACTTAAGCTAAACAGAAAAATGTAATAAAAAAATTCAGTTAAATTAATTTTTTTCGAGTTTTAATAACCAGTAGTAATACTGATACAGACAATAGTGCAGGATATTTTAACACATATGTTAAAATGCTTTCTCATAAAGGGTGTGGAAGGGGTTAAAAGCTCTCGATCACATCAACACAAACT
Source organism: Siphateles boraxobius (assembly GCF_051911475.1). Taxonomy (NCBI): domain Eukaryota; kingdom Metazoa; phylum Chordata; class Actinopteri; order Cypriniformes; family Leuciscidae; genus Siphateles; species Siphateles boraxobius. The sequence continues at coordinate 40,959,554 of NW_027509197.1, forward strand.
ACTCAAGCCAATGATTACATCTTTATCAACATAATGACCTCTGGCACAATAAAAGCTACTCAATCATGGATAAAATAACAAAAAAAAGTTCACTGACGCTCAGTTATATTGAGCCTCGATCCAAAACAAACTCATTTTTTGCATGTTTGAAGCCTCAGAGGACATCATCTTATAATCTAATAGCAAATAAACCAATGAAAGACTGAAAGACTCATGCATTAGAATAAAGCTCTTGAAGTTACTGGTGTTTTTGTGTTATATACAGGACTGTGAACAATCTGAAAAACTCAAAATCGAGGCCCTGAAAACAGTGTTTCTGAGAATACCCTCGACTCTTTCTCCGGGTTTCCATTGACTGAAGCCATTTGGCCCGTTCTGAAAGGGTTTGTGATTCGGGCTCCTCAGGATCCTGGGATACGAAATGCCAGTTCGCTGGATCATTCAGCTCTCGAGGCCTTGAAGCACAATCTGCTGATGCGCCATGAATAGAGATTAGAATAGAGTCTGAACTGAAACGATTCTCACCATCTATTCTACATTAACCCTTCAGCATCGGGTCAGTCGGCGCAGGAGATCAGTCACATAATGATTGACATTTCAACATGTGTTGTTTACACTAATGAACTGGTCATGTTGGGGACTGCATAATGCCTGATATTTGAGTTATTATTAATATTATTAAACCAGATATTAGGTATAATGCAATTCAAAACATGACATGAAAGTAAGCTTTTAAATTAATCAACTAATATTTTACATTTTAACATATTATTTGCATAATAATAGGCCTGATAATAATAATAATGTTTTATTATTATTATTAAAATACCAGATAAAATATCAAGACATTTGAACTTTGAATTATTTGCATAGTAATAATAATAAAATGTAATAATAATAATACTTTTTATTATTATTAATATTATTACGCTAAAAAAATCATATGATCAATAAGCTTTGACAACATATGTTTTTACATTGCTTTAACTCATCAAAATAAGTTAAGCGATTTTTAAGCAAGATATACAAGATTCAACTAATTTTTAAGTCAGTTTAATGTAACTTAAGTTGAAATGACTTAAACATCCAAGCTGATTGTACTTAATAATTTAATGCAGCAACTTTCTTACACTGTAAAAAATTATTTTCATGATTTATCACAACTTTTTTTCTTTTGTCAAATCAACTTAGATTATTAATGTGGTTCAGATAACATAATATTTTGAGATTCTGTTGATTAAACCAATCTCCTTTTTTTTCCAATTAACTCAAAATTTTAAGGCAGCTAGGTTACTTTTTTAAGTTAAACCAACAATTATTTTATTAGTTATAGTTATTATTACAGTGTACATTGAATATTAGTATTATCATTATTATTATTCAACTTATAAATTACTCTAATGGTTGAAATTTGAGCTTGTTTAATTTCCACTAAATTAATGACAATATGTGATAAATATATAAATATTATTATTACTATTTATATGTTAATCAAATTTATACAGTAACAATAAAATAATAGTCATCATCATAATCATCATTACTATTATTATAAGTCAGCTTATAAAATAGTCAACCAATGATTGACATTTGAACTTATTTAATTGACACTAAATGAACATGTTGCATGAGACAATATTTGACAACAGATCACAACTGTTTATCTTTTTATCAAATCAACCTATAGATAATTAATGTGATTCAGATAGCCTAACACAATATTTTGAGTTTCTGTTTATTAAACCGATCTCCTTTGTTGTATTAATGTCAATGTCACGGAAGCCAATGTAAAGACGTTTTCACGTTTTTTATTCATTGATAATCTCATGGCAGCGTTTTGAACCTTTTGAATAGATGCTTGACGATTAACTCGATTGTTTAATGAACTCACTGGTAACTTACTTTTTTAAGTTACAGTGTAGGGAGGGAGAGAGGGAGGGCGAGGGGGAGGGTAATCCCTGCTGGTGACGTCACGCGCGTGCACCTACTGTGAGTGAGTCAGTCAGTGTGAGCTCGCTCGCGGAGTCAGCGTTCCCGTTACCCGTTCAACTCTCAACACAGTTGATGTGACTCCTGCAGAAGTGCTGGAACGCTTGAAAAATGGGTATGTGAACTTATAAACCGAGTTTATTAAATACTTTCACGCAGTAGTTTGAAAGTTTGAGCGTTTTTTCCCTCAGACTGTGACAGTTAGTCAGTTTAACAGTTACCTCAGAACGGACGCGCGCGCGACTGTTGTGGAAATATACATTTTTTCTCGCTTTGTTTCTGTAAAGTCTGTGTATTTCTTTGTATCTGACACAGTTCGAGAGTGATCGGCATTAGTCTAGGTATCTTAACCGAGCAGCGCTGAGAAGTGAGATTATGGATTACACTAAAGAGATTTGATTTCCTACCAACCGCATCTCATGTCAGCTGTAAACAAGAGTAGACTGAAGTAAACGGTGGAACAGATTGTAATTTGACAGCAGTTTGCTATTTTGTTTTGTTGTGAACCGCTAACAAAAAAAATTTTATAGAGCGTTTTTGCTAACGTTCCTAAGTAATAAAACAATATTTCTGAATGTTTAAGGAACGTTCAAACCGTCCAGTCTAAAAAAAAAATGTTTTAAACGTTTTTTCTTGGTTATTCGAACGTTAAAGAAACGTTCGATTTGATCATTCTTCAAACATTTTGGGAACGTTACTTTTGATTTTTTTGTCTAAACGTTCTGAAACATTTAAAATAAAATAAAAAAAGTTTCAAACATCTAAAACGTTTCAGAGAAAATAGTCCAAGAACGATGCATAAATAAAGTTTTTTGCTGGCGTTCTGAGAACATTATTAAATTTGAATCTATTAACATTACTGGAAAAACTTTTGTTCTTAACTTTGAGAGAACCTTGCCGGACCGTTCCCTGTTAGCCGGGTAAACCCTGTTTTCTTACAATTCTGTTTAAAATATTAAGTTTCCGTTCATGTGAATTTGATCTAATCCACCTCATTAGGATTGTTCGTTTTCAATGAGCAAATGCAAACCCAGTTTGGCAAAGAAAATCTGCATGTGCTGTTTCTATGCATTTATAACTCAATCAGTGGTTCTTCTAATCTGGCTTTTGCTTTGGTTCACATGATTTACATTGATCATCCAGCAACCGCTTATTAACCATACAAAGAGTACTATTATCATTTACATAATGTGATTTGGTTGATGGGTTTTAAAGGGTTAATTCACCCAAAAATTCAAATGATCCCATAATTGTCCACCTCAAGCCATTCTAGGTGTATAACTTTCTTCTTTCAGCCAAACACAGAGTTATATATTAAAAATATCCTGGCTCTTAAGCTTTGTAATGGAAGTGAATTGTAACTTTATTAACCTTTATTACTTTAAAGGTTATTACTTTATTAAGGCCTTTATTAATGATTACTTTTATGATGGATGGATGCACTTTTTTTGGGTTACAACCCAAAAACCCCTTGAAATCAGTCATATTTATGAAAAGGTACTTGAAAAGTGCTTGAATTATTGAAAGACAATATCCTATATGTGAAATTAGTCTTTAATTTTATTGATAAAACAATATTTTCACACAAAATCAATGCTGCAGCCCGTCTGATATAGATATAAAGGAATTTTGCATGGCTATGAGCGTGATATTGCTCATAAATATCCAAGTATGTGATACAGCTTTTATTCTTCACGTCAATCATATATTCATGGGAGAAAAATCAGTTTGAATAAGGAAAGCGATATCTTTGTCATAGTATCCTATCAATGGTTAAAGTTACCACATCATTGCATGTGCTGCACTTTATACGTGCCAGTTTGTTTTATTAGTTTATTTTTGTTTATATGTTTACCTTAAGATATTGTTTGATAAGTGAGATCTCTGATTGTAGTCCTTGAAAACCAAAAAAGTAGTGCTTGAAAAATACTTGAAAATTTCATTTGACAGTATCTGATACTGTAACTGATTATGTTTGACTGAAAGAAGAAACTCAGATGGATTGAGTCTGATTAAATCATGGGATAAATTTCATTTTTGGGTGAATTAACCCTTTAAGGTTATCACAACCTGTCATGTAATCACCCGTTTAATTTGACAAGCTTCTACCAAGTGACAGATGATATACAGCAAAATACTGGAGAGTCGGTAGGATGCACAAACTTTGACATGAACAGCAAAACGAATGGGAGGATTTTCTCTTCCCTTTCAAATGTTGACAATGCGCAGTTCTACATTTAGTCTGCATTCAGCATTGCTGTCTCTGACCCATCAGTCTCTGTGTAAAGTCTTGTATAATATGTCCTGCAGATGTTTGAATAGATGTGGAGGATTTGAGCGAGTAGAATAGCCTGTACTGTGAGTTTCCACTCTGAAACGGGCAGATGAGGAGAGAGGCGCCACTTCCACGGATGTTTACCACTATTTAAAAGCTCCCGACTGAATTATGGGCTTTGGGACCGTAAGAAGGGCTGTAGGCCAGATGGAGACGAGGATAAACGCTCTCGCTGTTTCTGTTCACGTTCAGAGCTCAGGAATCTGTCTCAGCACTTGGTTATACGATTAACCTGTTTTTAGTTTCAGCACAATATCATTTGTTATGCAATATTGCAGTGTTCATTATTAGGGATGGACCGAATCCACTGGATTACGATTCTGTCGAATACGAAACCGAATACCGAATCCTCAGTCCATTAACACAGGAAACACATTAATGAAGTAAATAACATCCACAGCAGTGTGTTTTTCATTTCACTTTATTTTAACTGTAAAAGAAAAGAAAAAAAAAGAATAGGCAACATTATGCCTGGATGACAAGTGGGATAAACTATTTTGACAATTACCATAGGCCTATGTTTACTAGGGCTGTCACTTTACGTTCGAAAATCGATTGCACAATCGATCGGACCAACCAACACAAGATTCGAAAACATAAATAGGGAATCGATTTTAACTGCCTTTTTTTTTAACCAAAAATGTGTTTTAGGTAGACGGATCAATACAGTACACAGAACATGTAGGATGTTGGAAAATAACAATGTATTTTCTGTTAACCAAATGCTGTTTAATATTCGCTATTACTTCAGTGCAAGTGAACAAGCGCGCCGTTATTTGTTGCTTAGTGACGTGTGTGTTCAAGCAAGCCAGAAATGCGCAGATTCTGCGCAATACGCTGTATTTAATATTTCGTGAGGACTCACGAGTTGCGTATTTGCGCTAAATCCACGCAGATTTGCCTTACACGAACTTCCCCCGCAAAGTGAGTAAATATAGAAACACGCCAAATTGGCTCTTGATATGACAGCGTTACCCGCCAAAGTTAATTTTTAACCGAATTTGGCGGGTGTTAATTTCAATCCTTGAATGCTGCACTCCTGTTCGTCATTGTGCAAAAAACTTCACGCCAATAAATCATCAGAAATACTGCTGACTTGTGCGCGTCTCAAGCGCCCTCTTTACTTTCGTCCTAATGCCTGTTAGTTGTCCATGGATTTGCCAATATTTGGTGTTGAAAATTGGAAATGTCTTTAGACATGGAAAATTCGATTTTACAATCGATTCGATGAACACATAGGCTAAGTCTCAAAAATTGAACAGAATTTTTTTACAAAAGTGACAGCCCTAATGTTTACCCTATCTCAAGATCCAATCAATATCCAAAATATTAGCCTTTTAGATTTATAATCTCGTGTGTGATCTGAGGCCCACTGTTTGTTCGGTGTTGGGCTAGCAAAGCTGGTAATGGTCGTTGGGTTAACACACGTTTTTAGTTGTGACTGTCCTTCCTTTGCCGTTCCTGAAGTTGCTGCATTTTGTCTATCCGTAGATTCCTTCATGCACAACTCGTATTCTTTCCGATGTTTCATACGCAATTTTTTTTAACAGGGGCGATGTTGTGCTCGACTTTTTTTTAACAGCGGCGATGTTGTGCTCGGCAAATTGAACATGTAGCTCGACTTGAATCGGCTTCTTTAGACTGAAAGTACTGCAAAACAACACTTTTTCTCACAGCCAGCGGTCCACCTTCGTAAACACCTTCCCGTAATCACCCGCGGCGTGACGTCGACCAGCGTAGCGCAAGTCTAGGGTTCGGTTTGGTTCGGTGGAAAAACATTTTGAGGTTCGGCAGAAACCGAACCCCGTCAAAAAGCTAAATATTCGGCCGAAACCGAAGCCGACTCCTGGATTTATTATGAATGATTTATAGGTGCACATTGTTGTGTTAAAGTCCCACTGAAATGCCTTGGAACTCGCAACTTTGTTTGATGCTTTGAGGCAGGATATATTGAATGGCTCCTCCCCCTTTTCAAATAGCCAATAGCATTTAGTTTCCCTCACTGACTGACAGCACCATGGAAGCGGATCCGAGCGCTGATGATGCGCTGGATTCAATAGTAGAGGATTCATTCATTTCATTTCTTAACCAGCGTACAGTTAACGGAATAAAACCCGAGCGTTTGAGCAACCGAACACACACTGACGTGTCAACGGTCGCTGTGGTCAGGTGGTGTTTATAGCAGAGGGGGCGGAGCTTTAGATTCTAGAGACCCGGTGATGTCACAAAAATCCCTGATCCATTTTAGCGGAAGTGAGAGACTGTAAGTTTTGAATGCTTGTATCTCCTAAATGCACATTTTGTCATTGTTTTGGAACACACCATAACCTTAAGGCTAACATACAGGTGAAACACGAAAAATTAGAATATCGTGCAAAAGTTATAATTGTGATGATTATGGCTTACAGCTTATTAAAACCCCAAATTCAAAAGCTCAGAAAATTAGAATATTACATGAAATCAATAAAAAAAAAGGATTTTAAATACAGAAATGTCGGCCCTCTGAAAAGTATAATCATGCATATGTATATAGTTATACTAATATATTAATTTGAATTACTGAAATACTTGAACTGTTGCACGATATTCAAATTTTTCGAGTTTCACCTGTTTTCATACTGAAAGATAAAAAACTTAAATCAATATTTCAGGGGGCCTTTTTAAATTCATGTGGCTCATAATCTTGCATCTCTTCGCTGATAATGTGGGCAGGGCTATAACCTGCCACTCACATGAGATCAGCCAATAGCAAACCACAACCATCCAATCAATTCCCCACAAACACAGCCAAGCCCCGCCCACATTTGTTCTTGTTTCAGAAGCGTTTCACTCGGATATACGGACCAATAGAGGAGAAAAGTCTATTGCAACTTCCATTTCACGTTGACTTTAAAGCAAATGTTCAGTTCAGTCATTGTTTACTCACTTCTGTGTTGTTTCCAAACCTGTATGCTGTTATTTTGTATTTGGAAAAAAAAGGTAGATGTTTTGGAGGAGCTTCATGCAGCTCTTTTCTAAAAAATATTTTTAATGTTGAGAAAATAACAACTTCCAGGTTTGGAATGACATGTGGTCGAGTGAATGTGCTGAATTATTGCTTTAAATGCTCACGCTGATAACTTCAGCCAACATCTTGTTTTTATTTACTCTTTGAAGTATTTCCTCGTTAAGTCTACGTCGTTTCATCGCTTGTTTTTTTATGGCATGAACTGAGGCCTGTGTTTTTTGAGTTCTCAGGAAACTGGCAGACAAAACCCGAACGGGTTTGATTCAAGCCGTCGCAGCTGACAGTGTGAGAACGCGTGAGAGCTTTGGTTTGTTCTCGCTCACAGCACTGGCTTTGTGTCTAGTTCATCGGCCTCGTCTTTGTGCGACTCCAGAGACTGTTATCGTGAAGTTTGGAGATCCTGAAGAGAATAAAGCAGTGAATGAGAGACTGCACTGCAGCTGCATGCTGTAGTTACACAAACTTACTGTTACACTACTGACAGACGTTTGATTCTGCGGATATTTTTTTTAGATTTTACAAATGGCAGCTTTTCTGTTTCTCACAAAATAATGAGTACATTTTAGTGGTGCAACGGATCACAAAATTCAAGGTTCTTACAAGCCAGTGTCATTATAGTAGCCTAGTCTATTGGTTACCGTTTTACTGAATCTATATGATACTTCAATGCAATGTTTGAGTGGTAGATAATAACCATATATCGTCAATATTATAATATCAAGCTACCATAAATAAATCTGCAAATTTTACAAATCGATTTGCATTATAGCTTGAGGCAAGACAAATAATCATTACCTGATTCATGAAGATAAACGGAGGATAAGATAGCTTCCGTAACATAGTCAGGCGGACAAAAAAACCACCCAGACTACGGGGTGTCATTGGTTGTTGCGTTAAATGTTACCCAGATACAATAGTGCTATTTTCTGATTGGCTAACAACACCAGACGAACAACACCAGAGGAGACGCGCTTGAATTCATGCCTGTTCCACAGTGAGAGCGGCGCGGCCAGAGTTTTGGGCGCTGCGGCATATTAAATATATTACAAATAGTTTTTCAGCGTGAGAAATACAATGTGTGGCGGGAGAGCGTGACAAAAGACCGAAATGAGTGACTGTCACGCTCAATGCGTGACACTTGAAAGCCCTGCGATTTTAAGGAAGTGGGGGTGGTGCTGGAAGTGACGTATATGCCGTAAAGCAGTCGAGTTTTGTAGTTTTCTTTGTTCAAGTCGTGTGATTATCCCAGCAGTTAGGACATGATCCCACAAGATTTGTATCAACTCAGAAAACATTTCATCCCTGGATCGTTTATTTAAAGGGTTGTTTATGAATGTGCGGAATGCTTTTCAGAGAAGATAAGGTAACTTATTCTAGCACAATTCACACCCAGCGGTAATTCAGGAGAACAACATCTCTGAATGCTCCACATTAGGAGTGTAAATATGAATCGTTTCGTATCGATGCATCGATTATACAGCCGACGATTCGATGCATCGATGCGTCCGCAAGAGTATCGATTAATGTGTTTGTTTTGCCGCCTGTCTATTTTCAGCATCCGCTCATATGCGTACAAACGATTGTTGTTATGCACTGGGCTAACGTTAGTTAGTCACCGAACTAAACTGCCAGTGTGAATGCACCCTCAGTCACTTAGTCGGCGAATTCCAAGCTAGCATTTACTAACGTAAACAAACAGGCGCTAACGTGTACAAAAGGCTACTTCAACAGCTTACTTGAAAAGTCTAGGGTGCTTTCACACCAACTCGAAACGGAACGGCCACGGTTCGCATGAAAAATCGCTAATTATGTAAACGCTGTCTGTCATGCGGACCCGGGTGCGCACAGGGGTACCAAACCCGAGACTGCCTGGAGGAGGTGTATGGCGTTATTTTTTAGTCAAAAGTTGTGAGCGTGTAAGACATGCTCACGAGCACATTATGTTATTTCACACGCGCAAAAATGAACCTGCGCTGAGTTCGGTTGCACTCGAACCGTGCCGCGGCTCGCGTGAATGTGAAAGCATCACGGACTCGGGTGCGCACTTGTTCAGGAAGTAAGTGACCTGCGCATGCTTTTTAGCTGATTATGGGATTATAGTGTTGATAATTTACCTTGGATAAGAGCGAGAGTGAGTCTGCAGTGTATTCGCACACACATAGCGCGTGGACATTAACAAATTAATGGAAATTCACTGTCTCCTGCGTTTGCAATCAGCAAAAAAGGCAAATGCGACACACAGTAAACCGGTGTTGTTCACTCAGCTGTGCATAATAGCACCAAATAAAATAAAAGAACACAATATATTGACCCGCGTTCTGTTTTCTATCATGCGTCGTGCACGTTTGCGATGAGGTAAGATGCACGGAAACGCACCAGGATTCGATAGAATCAAGTTTTGGACTGTATGCAGTAACTGTTATATTTGCTGTTATATTTGCAGTGCATTGAGCACAACATACACATTATGTGAATAGAATACTGTTCCTGTATTCTCGATAAAAGGCAAATTATAAAAAATTTGATTTATTTGAAACTCAATAGATACCATGTAAAAATATCGATTATTGAATCGCATCGAATCGTATCGCGGGGAATTCTGAAGTATCGAAAATAATCGAATCGTTTGGCTTAAGAAATCGGTATCGCATCGAATCGTCATGTAGGCTCCGATTTACACCCCTACTCCACATGAAACTTTGGTCTTCCGACCTTTTAACATCGTGTCGATTCATTTTGGTTAATATGTTGTGTGAGGGAGAGAGAGCAAGACAGCGCTTGGTGTGGAGATGGTGAAGTCTTGTTTACACTTTTGCCTGGCTCCGAAGTGAGAGAGTGCGGGCGCGCGACCGGGTCTCTCTCTCTCTCTCTCTCTCTCTCTCTCTCTCTCTCTCTCTCTCTGTGCTCGTTCTTTCAGTTAAACGTGCCCTGTCACAAGCCCAGCAGTTCAATTCGCTTTGGTGGTCGCTAAAAAAATTTCAATGCAGTAAAAACCCTGTTATTGCAAACAGGAAACAGCATAATTTGTCTCGTTTAGCAAAATAAAGCCAAGTTTTAGATCGTCTTTTCCTCTCCATGATTACCTCCTCTGCTCAAATCACTTGGACGTCGCACTATGGTGCCAGATAAAGGACAAAAGGGAAAGTTGTGAGTTCACGGTCTGTATATTATGGCTGGGACTCGGAGCAGGAGCATCGATAAGAGGAATCGTTAACGTCGAGGGCATACAATATCGACGGTTCGTAAAACTTAGAACCGGTTCTCGAGTGGAACTGGTTTTCAATTCCCATCCCTAATAGTGAGCCAACGTGTGACGTACAACACAGAAGCGCTGCGCTATATCACTAGTGGACTCACTCGAGGCCCACAGAGAAGGAAATTAATTCCTATATACACCAAACTTTCCAGTCTTGTACCTAGCTAGCCTATATTATGAAAACATTTACAGAGGGATTTGTAAGTATATTATTCCTAGCCTGATTTATATAACATTTTATTCCAAAAAACATGGCGAAAATATTTTTTTAAGGCTATTGACAGTATATTCTGAATTTACAGGATAAAAAAAGTAGATATCCATAAATCCCTCTGTAATTGTTTCCCCATCTAATATGTGAACACAATGAAAAAAGAAATTTGTCCAATATTGAGATTTCGTTTTTAAAAATATATACAAATTAGCGCATATTTAATTACATAAAGGCTAATTTGCATATTTAAAAATTAAATTACAGAAAACTTGTAATAATTTTTTTTCTCATCTTAATGTAGAAGTTTCATGGTGATATCTGCTAGTTAAAAACTGTACCCTATCGCCCAGCCCTATACAGACCCCAAATAAATTATTTAACAATTTAATTATTATAAATTTTTTTGGACTGCATTGTAAACTTTCACTTCTTTATATTGTATTTATTTTATTTCTTTGAACCTTTTTATGATTCATTTTTATACATAGCACTTTACTTGCGCTAAATATAATGTTATAAAATATAATGCTGTATAAATAAACTTCAGAACCGCCAGAATCTGAACTATAGCTTCAGTTCTTTCTGTAGCTGTTCGAGTTCTCTTGTGGACAGTCATTTTTTAAGCACGACATAATGGACTCCTGGAAAGATTTAGTCACTTTTAAGCATTTACATTTTGCCAGAGCTGCCTCTGTGTTTACAGCATCCAGACCAGAATGAGTATCAAATTGGCTTGTAATGAAATGTTTTTATTTGATTCACAGGAGTTTATATATTTAAAATCTCTGGGTGTGGTTGTATTTATGTTGTTTGATTTGGTGTTTGTTTCATAGTCTGTCATGTTTTGGAGGAAAGAATGTCATCAATTTGTCAGAAGTAATTTCTTGTGTTGGTTGATGACTCTCTCCTGCGATGTGTCGGTGTGGTTTTCCTAAAGTCAACATGAAATCCGAATTTTTCCTATTTTCTTTCATAACCCATGTTTCTTGTGTAATTGTGCATGATGGTTCATCCGTGCACATTGTTCCAAAGAAAAATGCTGTAATCTTTTATCAAAATGCTCACCTCTGTAATTCTCCTGACCTTGCAGATTCGTAACACCCACTTTTTTTCAATAAATTTCCGATGGATAAAATCAAGATCCTCCTCCTTTTTCTGTTGAAGATTCTGTTTTGAAAATGCATCCCATTATGGAATTTACATGGACTGCAAATGGCATTTCATATTGAATTTTTAGTTAATTCACCCTAACTGAAAATTCTGTCATAATTTACTCACTCTCCAAACCCGTGAGACTTGCGTTCATCAAACAAAAATTAAGATATTTTAACGAAATCTGAGAGATTTCTGTCCCTCCATTGACCGTCAATGCAACTACCACTTTGTTGCTTCAAAAAGTTCAGAGATCGTACGCATCACGTTTGAGCTTCTCAAGAACCAATGAGGCTCATTCTCGTGTTACGCATCACTTTTGAGCTTCTCAAGAACCAATGATGTTCATTCTCGTGTTACGCATCACGTTTGAGCTTCTCAAGAACCAATGAGGTTCATTCTTGTGTTACGCATCACGTTTGAGCTTCTCAAGAACCAATGAGGCTCATTCTCGTGTTACGCATCACTTTTGAGCTTCTCAAGAACCAATGAGGTTCATTCTCGTGTTACGCATCACTTTTGAGCTTCTCAAGAACCAATGAGGTTCATTCTTGTGTTACGCATCACGTTTGAGCTTCAGCAAGAACCAATGATGTTCATTCTCGTGTTAAGCATCACGTTTGAGCTTCTCAAGAACCAATGATGTTCATTCTTCTGTTACGCAGCACGTTTGAGTTTCTCAAGAACCAATGATGTTCATTCTCGTGTTACGCATCACGTTTGAGCTTCTCAAGAACCAATGATGTTCATTCTCGTGTTACGCATCACGTTTGAGCTTCTCAAGAACCAATGATGTTCATTCTCGTGTTACGCATCACGTTTGAGCTTCTCAAGAACCAATGAAGCTCATTCTCATGTTACACATCACGTTTGAGTTTCTCAAGAACCAATGAAGCTCATTCTCGTGTTACGCATCACGTTTGAGTTTCTCAAGAACCAATGAAGCTCATTCTCATGTTACACATCACGTTTGAGTTTCTCAAGAACCAATGAAGCTCATTCTCGTGTTACGCATCACGTTTGAGCTTCTCAAGAACCAATGATGTTCATTCTCGTGTTACGCATCACGTTTGAGTTTCTCAAGAACCAATGAAGCTCATTCTTCTGTTACGCATCACGTTTGAGCTTCTCAAGAACCAATGATGTACATTCTCGTGTTACGCAGCATGTTTGAGTTTCTCAAGAACCAATGAGGTTCATTCTCGTGTTACGCATCACGTTTGAGCTTCTCAAGAACCAATGATGTTCATTCTCGTGTTACGCATCACGTTTGAGCTTCAGCAAGAACCAATGAAGCTCATTCTCGTGTTACGCATCACGTTTGAGTTTCTCAAGAACCAATGAGGTTCATTCTCGTATTACGCATCACGTTTGAGTTTCTCAAGAACCAATGAGGTTCATTCTCGTATTACGCATCACGTTTGAGTTTCTCAAGAACCAATGAGGTTCATTCTCGTATTACGCATCACGTTTGAGCTTCTCAAGAACCAATGATGTTCATTCTCGTGTTACGCATCACGTTTGAGCTTCAGCAAGAACCAATGAGGTTCATTCTCGTGTTACGCATCACGTTTGAGCTTAAGCAAGAACCAATGAGGTTCATTCTCGTGTTACGCATCACGTTTGAGCTTCTCAAGAACCAATGATGTTAATTCTTCTGTTACGCATCACGTTTGAGCTTCTCAAGAACCAATGAGGTTCATTCTCGTGTTACGCATCACGTTTGAGCTTCAGCAAGAACCAATGATGTTCATTCTCGTGTTACGCATCACGTTTGAGCTTCTAAAGAACCAATGATGTTCATTCTCGTGTTACGCATCACGTTTGAGCTTCTCAAGAACCAATGATGTTCATTCTTGTGTTACGCAGCATGTTTGAGTTTCTCAAGAACCAATGAGGGTTCATTCTCGTATTACGCATCACGTTTGAGCTTCAGCAAGAACCAATGAGGGTTCATTCTCGTGTTACGCATCACGTTTGAGCTTCTCAAGAACCAGTTATGTTCATTCTCGTGTTACGCATCACGTTTGAGCTTCAGCAAGAACCAATGAGGGTTCATTCTCGTGTTACGCATCACGTTTGAGCTTCAGCAAGAACCAATGAGGTTCATTCTCGTGTTACGCATCACGTTTGAGCTTCAGCAAGAACCAATGAGGTTCATTCTCGTGTTACGCATCACGTTTGAGCTTCTCAAGAACCAATGATGTTCATTCTCGTGTTACGCATCACGTTTGAGCTTCAGCAAGAACCAATGATGTTAATTCTTCTGCTACGCATCACGTTTGAGTTTATCAAGAACCAATGAAGCTTATTCTCGTGTTACGCATCACGTTTGAGCTTCTCAAGAACCAATGATGTTCATTCTCGTGTTACGCATCACGTTTGAGTTTCTCAAGAACCAATGAGGCTCATTCTCGTGTTACGCATCACGTTTGAGCTTCTCAAGAACCAATGATGTTCATTCTCGTGTTACGCATCACGTTTGAGTCTCTCAAGAACCAATGAAGCTCATTCTTCTGTTACGCATCACGTTTGAGCTTCTCAAGAACCAATGAGGTTCATTCTCGTGTTACACATCACGTTTGAGCTTCTCAAGAACCAATGATGTTCATTCTCGTGTTACGCAGCATGTTTGAGTTTCTCAAGAACCAATGAGGTTCATTCTCGTATTACGCATCACGTTTGAGCTTCTCAAGAACCAATGATGTTCATTCTCGTGTTACGCATCACGTTTGAGTTTCTCAAGAACCAATGAAGCTCATTCTTCTGTTACGCATCACGTTTGAGCTTCTCAAGAACCAATGAGGTTCATTCTCGTGTTACACATCACGTTTGAGCTTCTCAAGAACCAATGATGTTCATTCTCGTGTTACGCAGCATGTTTGAGTTTCTCAAGAACCAATGAAGCTCATTCTCGTGTTACGCATCACGTTTGAGTTTCTCAAGAACCAATGAAGCTCATTCTCATGTTACACATCACGTTTGAGTTTCTCAAGAACCAATGAAGCTCATTCTCGTGTTACGCATCACGTTTGAGTTTCTCAAGAACCAATGAAGCTCATTCTCATGTTACACATCACGTTTGAGTTTCTCAAGAACCAATGAAGCTCATTCTCGTGTTACGCATCACGTTTGAGCTTCTCAAGAACCAATGATGTTCATTCTCGTGTTACGCATCACGTTTGAGTTTCTCAAGAACCAATGAAGCTCATTCTTCTGTTACGCATCACGTTTGAGCTTCTCAAGAACCAATTATGTACATTCTCGTGTTACGCAGCATGTTTGAGTTTCTCAAGAACCAATGAGGTTCATTCTCGTGTTACGCATCACGTTTGAGCTTCTCAAGAACCAATGATGTATATTCTCGTGTTACGCATCACGTTTGAGCTTCAGCAAGAACCAATGAAGCTCATTCTCGTGTTACGCATCACGTTTGAGTTTCTCAAGAACCAATGAGGTTCATTCTCGTATTACGCATCACGTTTGAGTTTCTCAAGAACCAGTGAGGTTCATTCTCGTATTACGCATCACGTTTGAGTTTCTCAAGAACCAATGAGGTTCATTCTCGTATTACGCATCACGTTTGAGCTTCTCAAGAACCAATGATGTTCATTCTCGTGTTACGCATCACGTTTGAGCTTCAGCAAGAACCAATGAGGTTCATTCTCGTGTTACGCATCACGTTTGAGCTTCAGCAAGAACCAATGAGGTTCATTCTCGTGTTACGCATCACGTTTGAGCTTCTCAAGAACCAATGATGTTAATTCTTCTGTTACGCATCACGTTTGAGCTTCTCAAGAACCAATGAGGTTCATTCCCGTGTTACGCATCACGTTTGAGCTTCAGCAAGAACCAATGATGTTCATTCTCGTGTTACGCATCACGTTTGAGCTTCTCAAGAACCAATGATGTTCATTCTCGTGTTACGCATCACGTTTGAGCTTCTCAAGAACCAATGATGTTCATTCTTGTGTTACGCAGCATGTTTGAGTTTCTCAAGAACCAATGAGGGTTCATTCTCGTATTACGCATCACGTTTGAGCTTCAGCAAGAACCAATGAGGTTCATTCTCGTGTTACGCATCACGTTTGAGCTTCTCAAGAACCAGTTATGTTCATTCTCGTGTTACGCATCACGTTTGAGCTTCAGCAAGAACCAATTAGGGCTCATTCTCGTGTTGCGCATCACGTTTGAGCTTCAGCAAGAACCAATGAGGTTCATTCTCGTGTTACGCATCACGTTTGAGCTTCAGCAAGAACCAATGAGGTTCATTCTCGTGTTACGCATCACGTTTGAGCTTCTCAAGAACCAATGATGTTCATTCTCGTGTTACGCATCACGTTTGAGCTTCAGCAAGAACCAATGATGTTAATTCTTCTGTTACGCATCACGTTTGAGTTTATCAAGAACCAATGAAGCTTATTCTCGTGTTACGCATCACGTTTGAGCTTCTCAAGAACCAATGATGTTCATTCTCGTGTTACGCATCACGTTTGAGCTTCTCAAGAACCAATGATGTTCATTCTCGTGTTACGCATCACTTTTGAGCTTCTCAAGAACCAATGATGTTCATTCTTCTGTTACGCATCACGTTTGAGCTTCTCAAGAACCAAAGATGTTCATTCTTCTGTTACGCAGCACGTTTGAGTTTCTCAAGAACCAATGATGTTCATTCTCGTGTTACGCATCACGTTTGAGCTTCTCAAGAACCAATGATGTTCATTCTCGTGTTACGCATCACGTTTGAGCTTCTCAAGAACCAATGATGTTCATTCTCGTGTTACGCATCACGTTTGAGCTTCTCAAGAACCAATGAGGTTCATTCTCGTGTTACGCATCACGTTTGAGCTTCTCAAGAACCAATGATGTTCATTCTCGTGTTACGCATCACGTTTGAGCTTCAGCAAGAACCAATGATGTTCATTCTCGTGTTAAGCATCACGTTTGAGCTTCTCAAGAACCAATGATGTTCATTCTTCTGTTACGCAGCACGTTTGAGTTTCTCAAGAACCAATGATGTTCATTCTCGTGTTACGCATCACGTTTGAGCTTCTCAAGAACCAATGATGTTCATTCTCGTGTTACGCATCACGTTTGAGCTTCTCAAGAACCAATGATGTTCATTCTCGTGTTACGCATCACGTTTGAGCTTCTCAAGAACCAATGATGTTCATTCTCGTGTTACGCATCACGTTTGAGCTTCTCAAGAACCAATGATGTTCATTCTCGTGTTACGCATCACTTTTGAGCTTCTCAAGAACCAAAGATGTTCATTCTCGTGTTACGCAGCACGTTTGAGTTTCTCAAGAACCAATGATGTTCATTCTCATGTTACATAAAACGTTTGAGCTTCAGCAAGAACCAATGAGGTTCATTCTTGTGTTACGCATCACGTTTGAGCTTCAGCAAGAACCAATGAGGTTCATTCTTGTGTTACGCATCACGTTTGAGCTTCAGCAAGAACCAATGATGTTCATTCTCGTGTTACGCATCACTTTTGAGCATCTCAAGAACCAATGAGGTTCATTCCCGTGTTACGCAGAACAAATTCGTCATGACGTGTCCTGCTTTGTGCTATGGCTCCTTTAATCTACTCCCAAAAGTAGTTCACTGGTCCTGTCCATCATGTTTATTTGTTTCTCTTCATAATCGCATTGCACACAAAGAGGAGCATTGTGAATTGTGATATGAAATTATATGGAAGTGGGAGTGCTTGCTCAAGCATGGCCAATTTCCCTCACATTTGGGCATCAAAGGACCATTCAGAAGACAAGAGGGGCAAGAGCGAGTCGAATCTGCGGCCCTGCGCTGAATCCTTTCAGAGCCACATGATGGATCTAGCAAGAGCTCAAAAGTGTTCATGAGAGCTTTATAAATTAGTTGCCTATATTAGTGATACTGAAAGCTGCAGACTTCAGTGGTTTGGCCTTTCCAATCCAAATGTCAGTGAAAAGGCTTAAAGGGCAAACCTGTTATTTATGATGAACGTCTCAATAGAAAGATCAACCTCCTTTATTTGCATTTATTTTTTATTTAAAGATCCCTTGTGGTGAATATCAGGTTTTCGATGTTTATATGTCTATGTGGCGTTTTAATATGCTATGACAAACCATGTGCAAATTCATCAGTCAAAAAAAACATTGCAGAATATTTTATCCTAATTTGGATAGTATTCATAGGTCCACACATACTAAATTAAACAAGAGTGTAGAGTTACATTCAAGCTATTTTAAGGCATAAAGAAATTATTAATCCCAGGACAAAATGTCAATTTGAAGATCAAAGATGAGTTTTAAGGGCTAAAATTATTGATTACAAGGGGACTTTAAGAGTTAATTTTCATCTGTTTCATGAGTGAAGATGATTTCCACGTGCTGAAACCTTATTCACATTACATTACTGCACATATTCCATGTACATGTTTTCCATGACACCATTTAGCATTGCTGTACTATTTTGATGTGGACTGTATCGATGGAAAACTGTGGAAAATAAATCAATATGTTTTTCCCGTTTGACCTATTTACATTATGCCAAGAACAGAAACCAGGACATAAAGAATATGTAAAGCACAATCAGTCATTTTTAGGTTTCCGGGTCAGCGCTAGAGAGAATCAAGCGTTTGATTAGACATTTCAACAGGTGGTAGAACACCTGTCAATCATGAATGAAAGGATGTGATTGGGTCCTGCATTGAGGGTTGGACTATAGAGTTCAGACTCTAAATTCTGATTGGATGAGTATAATTCAAAGTAGTAAAGTAGCTTAAATATCCTTATATAATCCTCTTTAATTCACATTTTCCCTCTGTTTTTCACATTATTCAATGTTTATTGAATGTTTTTCATACAATAATATTTATATTAGTATAGTATGTTTTACAGGAAAATATTTCAGTCTTTCTACTTCAAAATCTCACGTTTAATTAATGCGCTACTTTCTTTTTCTTTGTAATTTTTAATGAACTTTACTAGCAATTTCTGAGTGAAAATAGTTTCTGCACCAATTTTGACACCTTTATTACTCATTTTAAACGTCACTTGTGGGGAATGTAGTGTCGTTTTCCTGTCATCTGCTGTGCTACGTTTCTTCAGTGTGTTTATTGGTTGTTCTTCCTGGCCAGATCTCTAATCCCTGCATGAAATGATATCTGTCCTCCTTTGCTCATATTTGTTGGCTTTGGGCTTTTTAAAACATGCTACGTCGTTTGAAGTAAAGGCCCTTAAGTAGTCGTGATCTTTCTGAACCCCAGCTGCACTCATTTGCCACAGAAATAAATAGGGAAGCTTCCCCCCCCATATTTCCGTGGTCTTGGTTTGAACTGTCTGAGTGAAAGTAATTGGGAATGTGGCTTTAAAGGGAGTCGAAAGGCCTGAAGATTTTGGCATTCGGCCTGTGGAGCTCATTCAAGACTTCACAGATAGCTCTTTGTGCTCTGCTCATCTACTGTCGCTGCTAGTAGACAAAAGCCTCTGAATCTCTTCATTTGGCCACCGAGGAGCCCTTAACATGTGAATGGCCTGATGGAATCGCCACCGACTCTCAATTCGCAGCCGCAATAAGAAACCCAAGCAGAAAACTGGGTTTCTTTCTGGAGAAAATGAGAATGCATGCCTGTGCAGAGCTTGGTTGCTTACGGTCAAAAGAGACCATGCACATGTCTGCACTCTAAAAAACACCTTTCAACCCAAGGGCTGTGTAAATATAGGACAGAACACATGTTGGGTTAATTTTACCCAGAAAATTGGGTTGTTTATTTAACCCAGCATAAATGGCTGATTTAATCCATCATACTGTGTTGATTTGTTTTTTCTATAGTACTGTTTTTTTATTACTTTTATTTTAATACATTAATTCTGGGTTGTTCTATCTGACCCAGGTTCTGGGTTGCAAAAAACTACCCAAACACCGGGCTGTTACATCTGACACAGGAGCAGGGTAACACAAAAACTACCCAAAAACTGGGTTGTTACACCTGACACAGGAGCTGGGTAACACAAAAACTACCCAAACACTGGGTTGTTACATTTGACACAGGAGTGGGGTAACACAAAAACTACCCAAACACTGGGTTATTACATCTGACACAGGAGCAGGGTAAAACAAAAACTGGGTTGTTACATCTGACACAGGAGCAGGGTAACACAAAAACTACCCCAAAACTGGGTTGTTACATCTGACACAGGAGCAGGGTAACACAAAAACTACCCAAAAACTGGGTTGTTACATCTGACACAGGAGCAGGGTAACACAAAAACGACCCAAAAACTGGGTTGTTTCATCTGACCAAGGAGCGGGGTAACACAAAAACTACCCCAAAACTGAGTTGTTACATCTGACACAGGAGCAGGGTAACACAAAAACTACCCAAAAACTGGGTTGTTACATCTGACACAGGAGCAGGGTAACACAAAAACTACCCAAAAACTGGGTTGTTTCATCTGACCAAGGAGCGGGGTAACAAAAAAACTACCCAAACACTGGGTTATTACATCTGACACAGGAGCAGGGTAACACAAAAACTACCCAAAAACTGGGTTATTACATCTGACACAGGAGCAGGGTAACACAAAAACTACCCAAAACTGGGTTGTTACATCTGACACAGGAGCAGGGTAACACAAAAACTAACCAAAAACTGGGTTGTTACATCTGACACAGGACCGGGGTAACGCAAAAACTACCCAAACACTGGGTTGTTACATTTGACCCAAGAGGTGGGGTAACACAAAAACATCTGACCCAGGAGCTGGCTAACACAAAAACCACCCAAACACTGGGTTGTTGCATCTGACCCAGGAATTGGGTTACACAAAAACTACCCAAGAAATTGACCCAAAAGGCTCAACCCAGGATTTGGTTAGAATAAATAACCCAAGATTTTTTAGAGTGTGGTTTCTAGACCTGGCTGGGGTCCATCAGTTTATAGACTCTGCAAAGTATTTCTTTTAATATCCATTATCATCTGGAGTTGTTTGAACAGTTTCGGGAATGTCGCTGACAGCAATAGTAACATTTAAGCTCTCACTTGTTTTCATTGCAGGATTAGATGGGCTCATTACTTTCCTCTCCCCAAATTCCCTAGTGATTCCCTGACACTCTCGACCCCCTCAAGCATGTTTATGCAACACATCCATGATTCACTTCCCGGTTAGATATTTGTGATTCATCCGCATGTGATTCTGGTTTTGTGCTCTGGTTCACATCAGCTGGTGTCGCATGTTAATTCCCCAGCCTGAATGTTCAGGATTTTCCTCATCCGTAGCATTGAATTATTCGCTGTAAAGATGCGTAAAGAACTAACAGATGACCGTATCCTCAGATTCCCAAGCTTCTCTTTACATTATACGACAGCTGCATGAAATCCAATAGCGTGTGAGTTAACAGCGTATTGGAAGTTTTGGGAATTCAAAATGGTTTCTTGGCTCACGTGGAATACTTTGGGAAGTTGGTGTGAGGCTATAGATGATTACAGAATCATAATCATCTCTCATGAGACGACACCACAGAGTCACTACAAATGAACTGGTAAATTGACGTAGATGATTTCAATGGCGAAAGTCTTCAATTCAAATTAAAATAGACCTAAAATCTCAATGCTGATTTGAAACACCGAAGACACATTACGCTGAATAAATTAAATGCAGAATTGGTCCAAGAGCAGTGTTATTTAAGTTTATTATAGTTTTATTAATATTTTTAATTACTTTTATTTTTAAAGTTTTAGTTTTCATGGTAATTTTTTATTTTATTTTGCGTGCATATTTTTATTGAGTTTTACAACACATTTAACACAAGAACATAACATACACATGATTACAAACATAACTACTCAAATCCCTCCCCCTCCACATTGACCCTGGCAGCCGTAAAAAAATAAAAATAAACAAATAATAAAAATAAAAATTCTTTAAACATACAGTGCTTTATATATATCACACACTCCTATATCCTACAACTCCACACATCTATAGCCTCTTCAATATTTCCTTCTTTAACGAATCTCAAGAACATCTCCCAAATTTCGTAAAATTCAGAAGACTTCCCCTTGATCACACATGTAAGCTTTTTCACGGTAATTTTAGTTTATTTTTTAGTGATTTAATTTGTCAATTTAATCGTTTGTTTTTTGGTTAAGTAAACTGTTAGGTTGTGTTTAACAAATCGAGTTCTCACGATGGTCGTGCAAAGAGATGTGAACTCAGTCAGGCCACTCTCTCGAAATAAAGGAGTCAGCCATTCAGTTCAGCGCTCTTTAAAGCACACTCAATAGGGCAGCTGTTTATGCTCATGAATATTCAATGAGCTTCGGCACAGTCAGCTGCTCAGATCGACTCAACAAGCCGCCTGTTCTCGATCGATTCACATGTGAGAAATTAATAGACAGTATTTGGGATTTGTACAGATATAAAGCGTGTCTTTTAAATATCGGAAAAGCAGAGATACAAAGAGCCTTCACACAAACTATAAACATTCATGTGCCTTTTAGAGTTTCTTTGAAATAAATTGGCCTTGATAAATAAATAAAGTCCTTTTTATCCGAGGTCACATGAAAGAAGTGGTTCATCCAGAAATGGTGATCATGTGATGAACATCACTCACTTTGAGCTCTTTTATATTATAGCAGTGAGTGACTGTAGGAAATGTGATTTTATGGGTTATTTTTGTCATGCATAAACTATTGAGTGGTTTATTGCTTTTATAAAACAATATATTGTTTTAGCAGCAACATTGTATCACAGCTAGGTGCATTAGAGCATAGGTGTGTTTATCGAACAACTTTTATTAAAGTCATAGCTATCAGTTTTATTGTAGTTTTCAGGGTCGGGTTCTACAAGGAACATCTGGGTTTCATGTTTTTCTAAGCTTCATCTTCCTCTTTACTGAGGTGCCAAGCAGCGGGTGTGAAGTCACATGAGAGGGCAAATTTGGGTTTTAAACAACCTCAGAAGAGCTCATTTTCCCTCAAGCCCTAAAAACCAACAACAAAAACA
>NW_027509197.1:40985000-40995000 GCF_051911475.1 Siphateles boraxobius
TGGTCTGAGTGAATATAAATGTAAAGTGTGGAATTAATCAGTTTTGTTTCTGGCATTTATATATTTCTATGTAAAATGAAAGCCATGCATGTACAGTAGAAGCAGTGAAGTGGTGTATTGTGTGATAAACATGCCGATGCTGGACAGTTAATGGTGTGATTTATTCCTTTATTCTCTCTCGATGTCTTTTCTGTCATTGACTGGCTCCATGAAACAGGTCAACACACTGATTGATTGAAACACATGTATCTGGGTTGTGGCTCTGGGTCAGTGACCTGATGCTGAATGTTTGTTGAGACACAGAAAATGGGTCAGTGTTGCAACATGCACAAAAAAAAGAAAGTATATAAAGACATTAAACCAATTAACAATGAGAAACTGTGCAATATTTGACGTAAGTGTGCGTTGATTGGCTGAACACATGCCGAATAGGGGTGGGGGAAAAAATCGATTCTTAGATGCATCGCGATGCGGACGTGGACGATTCTGAATCGATTCACAAATGTCAAAAATCGATTTTCAAAAAAAAATTTTTTTTTTTTTTTTTAGATATGTAGCCTATTTATAATGACGTAATATTGACGGAACGCAAAAGATGGAACTCTGAAGCGCGGAGGGGCAGTGCCCGGACCGTCTGTCGGTGGCGTGTGCACATAACAGAGACGCGATGGCTGAGCGCGAAATCCAAACACCCTCCTCGTTAAAAGCTGACGTGTGGAAATATTTTGGCTTCTATGAAGTTGAAGGGGGAAAGGAGCTGGACAAGAGCCACACTAGTTGTAAGCTTTGTAGAATAAAACTAAAATATTTCGTCAACACGACAAATATGAGAAGCCATATGACACGTTTCCACCCAGAGGAGGAAAAACACTCGGCTGTACCAGAGCCGTTTCTCTCTATGGCTCTGGGCTGTACCGGTGTTCAGATGATTTCTGCTGCCTTGTCGAAAAATGCTACCCAAACGCAAATCGATCATAGATAATGTTGATTCATTCTCTATTGTTTCCATAATGGTGTAAATCTCACAATATTATAACATCGTTATTTCATTTTAATCAGGGTAAGTGTATGGGGAGCATATTTGGATATTTTAAATGAACTAGCAATTATCACATTTGATAGGCTATAACAAGTAATAATGATATTATTATATGAAATAAAATTATAATAAAATTCGAAGTTAAGAGTACAGTATAATGTACTGTTTTTATTTTTAAAACGGTGTGAAAAGTAAAAATTATCATCAAATATTCATCTTTGACCTGTCAAAGTTTCCTACAAGTCTCCACAGCAAGGATGCATAGATTTATGGGCGTGGTAAGCAGAAGAAAAATGAGTCTGCACATGCACCAGTAAGTAGCACATCTCGATGGCATGAATCGTCAGAACACCTGTTGTTGTTATATTATTAATCTACTACAAGTATGCTGCTAGTTCAGGCACACATTTACTTTCCTGTTGGTTCTTTGCAATGTTAATAAAATATATTGTACGTTAATTCTTTATGGGTCATTACTTTGTACTTTTAAAGCAAAGTATTTATATTCACACACACACACACACACACACAAAAGATTCAGATAATCGATAATCGCTTTAGAATCGAATCGCAGGCCTCTGAATCGTAATCGAATCGTGAGGTGCCTAGAGATTCCCACCCCTAGTGCCGAACACTTACACCCGCCATTTTTGAAAAACCGTGTAAAATAAAAATGTTGGACATTATGCAAATGTTAAAATAATGTATAATTTGTGCAGATACTTTCTCAAATGCACACTTTGGTGCAAAACAACGTTAGAGACCTTATAAGCAATTATGAGAAGTCTTGAAATATTTTTTGTTCATTATGAAAAATCACAGTCTAAGTGACAATTGGAAACACTGTATATATATATATACATATAGGAATCACTAAGTGGGTCGTTGATATGCAATACTTTTGGGTAGTTGATGTTCCTGTACTCTAACTAAAATAATTTTAAACATAATTTTGCTGTTTATTTTAGATTTATGATGCATGCACATTGTTTTAAAGCTCATTATCCAAGAGAATGCTTAGAATATTATAATTATTCAATAGTCACACCGTTGGTCCATTTGAAATAAACTATTGAAGGTGTTTTTTTGGTGTAGGTGGTCGTGGTTTTACCTGTGATATTAATTCACATGAAGGGCGTCGGGTTAAAAGAGTAAATTGATATCGCTTATTAAACCTAGAATGAGATTGTGAGACACATGATCTATGATTGAACATCCCCCGTCTTCCTTTCCGAACCACATTCCTCCAGTTATCCCAGACAGCTTGTGGGAATCTTGGCTCTCCGTTGGCCCTTGGGAAGCTGAGCGAGGTGTGTGTGTGTGTGTGTGTGTGTGTGTGTGTGTGTGTGTGTGTGTGTGTGTGAGAGACATACGGGCTCCGGGCTCTGAGAACCTTCTGTTTTGTGTGTCAGACAGAGCTGATGCTCACGGGTGAGTGAACACTAGTCCACTATTCAACCCCTCGTTACCCCGTCCTGACGAACACAATGCCGTCCTCCTGCATCGCCAGCACTGCGACACCATCAGCTGCAGAGCCAAGTGTAGTTGACAGAGCTATTTGAGAGTTTATTTTATTGCTTCTAATTTATTATGCAGAATAATTCTACTTCAAGTTGCATCGGAATGTTCGGCACCACCACAAATACTTTTTTCTTTAATGTAGATCAGTGGTTATTTACTTGGGTTACACTTTATTTGGTAACGCTTTATTTTACAGTCATTGTTACATGTACTTATAACAGTCGGAGTAATAACAGTAAATTATGCATAATTACATGCAACTAAACCCTCAAACAAACCTTAGTCCTACCCTAACCCTATAGTAAGTAGTACATGTAGTTAATTAATATTACTCAGTACTAGGCTTGCTACGATAGTCGGTGTTACCGGTGTTACACGTTGTGCAGTCACAACACCGGTTTCATCACTTGCCCACCGCGACACCGCAAAAAAAAAAAAAAGTGTCAAGCGTTATTTTTAATATTTAATATTTTTAATATAAGTTCTGCCTATTACACACTAGGGGTGGTTAATCTGTCTGATTTCCCGATTCGATTCGATTACGATTATTGAAGTCCCGATTCGATTACAGTCGATTTTCGATTATTAACGATTCTCGATTAGCGATTATTGCTTTTCCATTTCACAACAGTAAAATACACTAAAAAGTGATTGCAGTAACAGTAAAATACACTAAAAAGTGATTGCAGTATTAAAAAAGTCAGCTGCTGAAATACTTAACTCTTTTATTGAGTAACAACAACTCAAAGCACTTTCTGTGTCGTGTAGTTATAACTTCAGAATTATTTGTATGTAGCTTATGTTCTGTAGAACACAGAAATGAATACATCACATTGTGTTGTGACTCATCAAGTTGAACTAAACGATAACAAATAAATGAAAGGCTTATTTCCTTTAGGAATTAGATCAGAACCAACATACTGTAGAAATTGGACAATTTTCTTCTAGAAAGCCGAGGAGTTGTTCAGGTGGAGGAAGACTGTAGGTTGCAGTCGAAACATGTCAAGGTAAAGAAAAAGTTTATAATGCAAATATTTTTTTTGCATTATATGCGGTTAGAACGGCTGTCAGCAGCGCGTCCTCATCCATATCAAGCGCCTCGTCACCTGAGGCGCCGACAGCGCGGGCGGGAGCCGGCGGCTGCGCGTCCAGGAGGGGGGGGGGGGCGGACAAGGAGAGATAGACGCTCGAGGGAGTCATTCCGGCGTGCGTTTGCATCAGAAAACGACGGCAGTGCAGCTCGTGAGCGGCAGCTGGGTGTCTGTGAGGGGAGGCGGAGAAGGCGAGAGCGAGAGCGAGGCTCGAGGGAGGGAGTCCGGCGAGCGCGTCGCGGTGGCCACCGGCTCCGGCAGCCTTTGAAAACGGCACTTCTTTGCGCGGTCCTGCAAAGGGCGGAGTGACAGCTTGGGGGTTGAATACTTCGAGCCGAGCCCGCAGGGTCGACATCGGAAGTGCGTCGCTGAGCTCACAAACCCCCTGAGGGCAAGAGCTGCGTGTTCCTGGCCCAGGCAGAGAGCGCAGATCACATGGCGGTGACCGTCGCTGAGCGGGGCTCTGCACGAGCCGCAGGAAGTGCGAGGCATCTTGAAAAAGACGCTCACTGCTCTTTTAGACAGTAAGTTTTGCAAGAAAGGATACGTCGCCGGATAGTGTATCTCGCACGGATGGCTGAAGGTGGCGTAGA
Organism: Siphateles boraxobius; assembly: GCF_051911475.1. Taxonomy (NCBI): domain Eukaryota; kingdom Metazoa; phylum Chordata; class Actinopteri; order Cypriniformes; family Leuciscidae; genus Siphateles; species Siphateles boraxobius. Next base: position 40,989,245 of record NW_027509197.1, read on the forward strand.
CGGCCGGCTTCTTCAGGCGCTGTCCTAAGCTGGCTTGTCGATTCCTCGGCGGCGGCGGCTTCTCTCTAGATCCAGCGATGCGGCAATAATAATAATGCACAAACAAAAAAAAAAAACAAAAAAAAAAATTGATTTTTTTAAAATTTAATAATCGATTCATACTCGTCCATAACATACTTGCGATTAATCAATAATCGTTTTTTTTTCACCACCCTATAACACAGCCTTTTCATTTTCTTTTTCTTTTGCTGCCGTATCAGATAGTACGCAGCGCCTGAAAATAGTCCCCAGCTAGGTAACTTCCAACCTGACCGGCACTAAGTTTGTGTAGCTGTGGTTAATATCATTGCACCGCTGCACACATGATACGGCAGCGCAGGTCCTTGATTATTACGCAGGAATGAGAGTATAGTTCCTAGCCATTTCGGCCTAGAAAATCACAACTTTTCATTTTCAGTCGGTCTTAGTACACGATGTAACTACAAAAGAGTCCAGGTTTAAATAGGAAAAATATTGAAACTCTTTGGTCATTTTTTTGAGAGAGATACTAGCGGTCTAATCAGATTCAATGATCTGTGCTAAGCTAAGCTAAGCTATGCTAAAAGTGCTACCGCCAGACCCGGAGATCGGCTGAATGGATTCGAAAACGGTAAAACTCCACTGTTTAGCTCTAGGGGAGTTGGAAAATGGGACTATTTCAAAAAAAAAAGTGGAGTGTTCCTTTAAAGTTGCATGTTATTGTTCTTGTCAGTTCTTTATCTTTTTAAATCTGATCAAACGACTTATGATGAAAGTCCCAAAACTATTATTTAATGCATGGTCCAAGTCTCTTATTTCTACCTCTCTCTTCCTCCATCTGCTCTTGCTTTCCGTTCCTCTTCACGTCCACCATCCGTTCTGTCGTTCATTGTCCAGGGAAAACCTTCCCCCTCTCTTTGGTTCTCATCGGTCGGGAAGCAGATGGAAGGCTAGTTTGTGGCCAGTGGTTTTTTAAATATGTTAATATATGCATGTGAGTGTGTTGTCAGATCTCCTCCTTCACTGGTATTGTGCTGGTCTGGGAATGAGTCCGGGATTTGGTGTAGACGTGACTGGGAAACAGCTTTAGTTGGTGTCTATGTGGGTTCTGTCTGGGTAAGACAGCGGTGTGAAGAAGAGATATTTGAGAAAAGCATAGGAAGAGAGCGAGAGAAACAGACAGAAAACGAAGGAATAGAACTGGGAAAGTTTGAAGGAGGATTGTTTTGTGGATTTCTGCCATGGAAACTTCGTTTGACGACAGTGAAGATGAGCGGCGGGAGAGACGAGGTATCAGTGACACGCTCCATTATTCCCACTGCGTTTGATTCACTGCATCACATGGGGTTCTTTATAGCTGGTTGTTAACTTTCATATTATGTGTTCAACTCAGGCATAGTTTGAGGCCAAACAACTTTTGATGAAAGTCCAAAAACTATTATTTCATGCGTAGGTCAAAGTCTTCAGAGATCTTTGTCTCTTTTCCAAGTCTCTTTTCAGAGAACTAGATGTTCTCAAGCAGAACTGGTTATTCTGCTCGACACTAGATGTTTATATGCGCTCATTTTCACCAATCTGATTATATGAATCCTAAACTTTATAATCAGATTCATGTTTTCGTTTACATGTGCTTTGAATGCATTACAAACATATGCGTCATGTATGATTGTCATTTTTGCCTTGATGACATTGAAAATGAAAGCTGACATTTATGTCTGAAGGGTTTTTTATTTTTATTTTTATTGCAAATATTCAGTCTCATCCATTGACCAGTTTGATAGACATTTGGAATAGGTGTTTTTAAATCCAGTTGAGAAAATAGTCTGATTCAAGCTTAGTTTTTTTAAATCATTATTTGGATTACATCCTCTTCTTCTTCCCACTCCTCTTCTGCTCCTCCTCTTCTGCTCCTCCTCTTCTGTTCCTCCTCTTCTCCTCCTCTTCTGCTCCTCCTCCTCTTCTGCTCCTCCTCTTCTCCTCCTCCTCTTCTGCTCCTCCTCTTCTCCTCCTCCTCTTCTCCTCCTCCTCCTCTTCTGCTCCTCCTCCTCTTCTCCTCCTCCTCTTCTGCTCCTCCTCCTCTTCTCCTCCTCCTCCTCTTCTGCTCCTCCTCCTCTTCTCCTCCTCCTCTTCTCCTCCTCCTCCTCTTCTCCTCCTCCTCCTCTTCTCCTCCTCCTCCTCTTCTGCTCCTCCTCTTCTCCTCCTCCTCCTCCTCTTCTGCCCCTCCTCTTCTGCACCTCCTCTTCTGCTCCTCCTCTTCCTCCTCTTCTGCTCCTCCTTTTCTCCTCTTCTGCTCCTCCTCTTCCTCCTCTGCTGCTCCTCTTCTCCACTTCTGCTCATCCTCCTCCTCCTCTTCTGCTCCTCCTCTGTTCCTCCTCTTCTCCTCCTCTTCTGCTCCTCCTCTTCTCCTACTCCTTTTTCTCCTCTTCTGCTCCTCCTCTTCTGCTCCTCCTCTTCTCCTCCTCCTCTTCTTCTGCTCCTCCTCTTCCTCTTCTGCTCTTCTCCTCCTCCTCTTCTGCTCCTCCTCTTCCTCCTCTTCTGCTCCTCCTCTTCTCCTCCTCCTCTTCTCATACTCTTCCACTCCTCCTCTTCCTCCTCTTCTCCTCCTCTTCTTCTGCTCCTCTTCTCCTCCTCTTCTGCTCCTCCTCTTCCTCCTCCTCCTCTTCTGCTCTTCCGCTCCTCCTCTTCCACTCCTCCTCTTCTTCCTCTTCTCCTCCTCCTCTTCTGCACCTCCTCTTCTCCTCCTCTTCTGCTCCTCCTCTTCCTCTTCTCCTCCTCCTCTTCTGCTCCTCTTCCTCCTCTTTTTCCTCTTCTGCTCCTCTTCTTCCTCCTGCTCCTCTTCCTCCTTTTTTTCCTCTTCTGCTTTTCCCCTCCTCCTCTTCTGCTCCTCTTCCTCTTCTGCTCCTCCTCTTCTCCTCCTCATCTTCTGCTCCTCCTCTTCCTCCTGTTCTCCTCCTCCTCTTCTCCTCCTCCTCTTCTGCTCCTCTTCCTCCTCTTTTTCCTCTTCTGCCCCTCCTCTTCCTCCTGCTCCTCTTCCTCCTTTTCTCCTCTTTCACTTCTGCTCCTCCTCTTCTCTTCTTCTGCTCCTCCTCTTCCTCCTATTGTTCCTCTTCTGCTCCTCCTCTTCCTTCCTTTTCTTCTCTTCTGCTCCTCTTCCTCCTTTTTTCCTCCTCTTCCTCCTTTTCTCCTCCTTTTTTCCTCATTCTCATTTTCTCCTCTTATGCTCCTCATTCTCCTTTTCTCCTCCTCTTCTGCTCCTCTTCCTCCTTTTCTCCTCTTCTGCTCATACATCCTCTACCAACATCCGTTGCCATGATTTTTGGAATGATTATCTCGAGAGGAAAATATGACGTTTTTTAGTTGCATAGCATCTTTTAATGGAAACGCGGTCATTTCGTAATAGTTTTTTATCGACATCGAAAAAAGAGAAAAAAATCGCAAAAGTTTTCGCAAATATGTAATGGAAACGCGGCTAGTGAAGCATCGCAACTGACACAGTAGGTCACATGACAGTGACAGGGGAGTCTGAAATATGACTGTGGTCAGGAGTCAGGCATGATCACAGCTGTATATTGGCATGGAAAACTGGAAAGAGGGAAATGCGGCTCATGATTCGGGAATGTGTTTGTGTGTGTTTTAGGAGATGCATTTTAGAAGTGAAGTGTAATGACAGCATTTGAGTGTTTGAGGACTTTTTTTGACTCACGTATTTGTGCGTGTGTGTGCGCGTGTGTGTGCGTGCGCGTGTGTGTGTGCGTGCGCGTGTGTGTGTGCGTGTGTGTGTGTGTGTGTGTGTGCGTGTGTGCGTGCGTGTGCACGTGTGTGTGTGTGTGCGTGTGTGTGTGTGTGCGTGTGTGTGCGTCTGTGTGCGTGTGTGTGTGCGTGTGTGTGTGTGCGTGTGTGTGTGTATGTGTGCGTGTGTGTGTGTGTGTGTGTGTGCGTGCGTGTGCACGTGTGTGTGTGTGCATGTGTGTGTGTGTGCGTGTGCGTACGTCTGTGTCTGTGTGTGTGTGTGTGTGCGTGTGTGTGCACGTGTGCGTGTGTGTATGTGTGCGTGTGTGTGCGTCTGTGTCTGTGTGTGTGTGTGTGTGTGTGTGTGGGTCGTGAGAGACTGTGCTGTGGGCAATACTCACTGGGTTGTGGTTAACTCGCTGCTATGGAAACTCTATTCACCAGGACAGAATGCTTTCACCCGGTGAGCCTCATAAATGCTGGGCACGAACTGTGGGACACATTCGGGATCTGAAAAGCCTCTCCACTGCTTAATAAATCTGCTTTAATTTGGCTTTGTGTGCTGGGAAACAGGCCTCTGTGTAGAGGAACGTTCAGGATCGGGACTGAGCACAATGGGCTTCTGCTTCCCGGACCAGGGAAACATTACACAGACTCCAGTGTCATAAGAGGCTTGTTAAACATGTTTCTAAATTAAACCTATTTTTAGTACCTTTTTTATTTTATTTTATTTATTTATTCATTTTTTTGCGATTTTCTTCCTCCAGGATCATTGGAATTTTCTCTTTTTTTAGTATGTTGTTATAATTAAGGCGCTGAGCAACTACGGCGGCAAACATATGCTCACATTCCCATTTTATTATCCCATTTTTAATTGATTTTATTTTATTTTTTTCTGACACTCTCATATTATTCCCATATTATTTTCCCTTTTTTTAATTTTTTTTTATATTCCTCACATTCCCCTATTATTATCCCATTTTATTTGATTAATTAATTAATTTTCTCACATATATTATATATTATTCCCATATTATTATCCCATTTTTATTCGTTTTTAAATATTTCTCACATTCCCATTCTATAATTGCATTTTTATGTTATTTATTTATTTATTTTCTCACATTCTCATATATTATTTCCATATTATTATCCCATTTCTATTTATTTATTTATTTTCAATATATCTCTCACATTCCCATGTTATTATTCTCTCATTCTCATATTATTCCCATATTATTCCATTTTAATGCATTTATTTATTTTTAAACATTTCTCACATTCCCATATTATTATCCCATTTTTATTTATTTAAAATATTTCTCACTATATATATATATATATATATATATATATATATATATATATATATATATATATATATATATATATATATATATATATATATATTCTTTTTTATTTCATTTTATTTTATTTTTAGTTCTTTTTGCAATTCAACTTTTCATGAAAATTAAGCATATTTCTTCGTCCAGGATCATTACTATAATGCCAAACATCTAATTTGAATTACTGTAATGTGAAAAAAGTACATTATTAAAATATTTTAAACTATTAAAAACATTGATATTTGTTAGGCTGCTTTTATTTTTACAGTAATGAAAATCCTAATGAAAATGTTGAGAATAATGAAAATTATAAACAAAAATCTGAATAAAAACGTTACAATAATAAAAATAAATCAGAAATAATATCACAAGGCCAAAAGTCTTCCTTTCAAATTAAATGTTTATTTATGCATTTGGCAGACTCTCATATCCAAAGCGACTTACATTGCATTTCAAGATGCACATTTTTACATTCTTATCAGTTCTTGCTTTCCCGAATAATCGAACCCATGAACTTGGCGTTGCAAGCGCCAACGCTCTACTACTAAAAGTTAGTTACTTGCATTTATGCACCAAATCCTCCTCCTGTTTATCTGTTTAAAGATAGTGCTGATTTGTTCACAGCACAGTATTTCTCTTTCATGTCTTGTTTAAATGAGGCTT
>NW_027509197.1:41000000-41025000 GCF_051911475.1 Siphateles boraxobius
CGGATTCATCCGCGCCGTGCCGTGCCGAGGCACAACCCACTTACAGCTGATAACCCCGCGAGTAACTGCAATTGCAGATTTCAAACAGAGATGGCGACAAAGAGGAAACACTACGGACTGCAGCTTTAAGCACATTTCTTCATCCAGGATCTTTACTTTAATCCAAAAAATCTAATTTTAATTACTGTAATTCAAGTCAAGTCACCTTTATTTATATAGCGCTTTTTACAACACAGAGTGTTTCAAAGCAGCTTTACAGAGATAACAGGAAGAAAATAGCGTCACAGTCGAGATTAAGATGGTTCATTTTTGTTGTAAAAAAGTCGCTCAGTTCTCCTGTGTGAAGTCATTTTTTTAATATTTAAGTGATTTGGAACACTGACCCAGATGTGTGTGTGTGTGCAGGTTGTTTTGAGTGCTGCATTAAGTGTCTGGGAGGCGTGCCGTACGCGTCTCTGCTGGCCACCATCTTGTGTTTCTCCGGAGTGGCTCTGTTCTGCGGATGTGGACACGTCGCTCTCACGGGAACACTCACTATCCTGGAGAACCACTTCTCCAAGATCACCACCGACCATGCCATGCTGACCGACATGTGAGTGTGTGTGTGTGTGTGTGTGTGTGTTGCTTATGTTGTATGTAAGCAACAAGGTACTCGATAACAGCATACCTCGATACTTCTTCACGAAAGACCACTAGCCTCGAGTACCTTATTGCTTTTATAAAGCGGATACCACACAACACAAATATTAAGGCCGAAAAACATGTATCAATGCAACTTTCATGAAGTAATATCACTACAAAAAAAATATCGCCCTCCTTCCGCTGAAAAAAATAGTCCCTAAACTGTAAACAGCAGCAGAAGTTACACACATTATTTCACCATTAGATGGAGACAAAGACTGTCTTAAAGGTGCAGTGTGTGATTTTAGCGGCATCTAGTGGTGAGGTTGTGAACTGCACCCAACAGAAGTTACGGTGGCCGACAGGAAGTGATGTCGTCGTCTGAGAGAGCAGAGAGTAGCCAGTTCAGCAATGAGGTTTCTTTACTAAGATTAAGAAATTAGGTTTACTTAATTATTCAGTAAAATCATATGTTATTGTTACTAGTTCATCATTGTGTCATTGTTTTATTCGCTGACTTTAGCAGACTTTAGCAGCACGAAGAACAACATAGTGACGAAACGCATTTGTCCATTCAGGGTCACCGTAGAAACATGTCGATGTAAGACAAACCATGTGTAAATTCATAAGTCGACAGCATTGCTGAGTATTTTATTCTTAAAACCGCAGTGAACCAAAGACAGTCTTGACGATCTACCTATCTATATACTTTTTGAAACTAGTAAACTTTAACTTAAACTAATTCAAATTTAAAACCATCAAGCTTTTAAAACGATTTTAAACTTTCTGGCTATGCTTTTTCAAGCCAACTTAAAGGTTTAGTTCACCTCAAAATGAAAATTCCCTAATAATTTACTCACCCCAATGCCATCCAAGATATCCATGTCTTTCTTTCCTCAGTGGAAGAGAAGTTAAGTTTTTTGAGGAAAACATTTCTAGATTTTTCTTCGAATAATGGACTTCAATGGCAACCAACGTTTTAAAGTCCAAATCAATGCAGTTTCAAAGGTCTTTGAAGAGCTTTAACAGACTGTGCACGATCAGCTGAGGAGGAGGGGCTTATCTCGCAAAACAATAGGTCATTTAAAAAAAAAATATATATATATATATATATATATATACTTTTTAACTACAAATGTTCGGATTGAGCTGATCTGCAATGCGCCGGGAACTACGTCATCACGTTGAAAGGTCACGCTCGATGTCGCTTTCAACGTGATGACGTAGTTCCCGGCGCATTGCAGATCAGCTCAATCCGAACATTTGTAGTTAAAAAGTATATATATATATTTTTTTTTTAAATGACCTATTGTTTCGCGAGATAAGCCCCTCCTCCTCAGCTGATCGTGCACAGTCTGTTAAAGCTCTTCGAAGACCTTTGAAACTGCATTGATTTGGACTTTAAAACGTTGGTTGCCATTGAAGTCCATTATTCGAAGAAAAATCTAGAAATGTTTTCCTCAAAAAACTTAACTTCTCTTCCACTGAGGAAAGAAAGACATGGATATCTTGGATGGCATTGGGGTGAGTAAATTATTAGGAAATTTTCATTTTGAGGTGAACTAATCCTTTAAAGTTTGTCTACAAACTTTTTTTGAATCAATTTCTCGCACTACCATCTGAAGCTCCTCTCCTGTTCTCCAGAGTCCAGCTCATGCAGTACGTCATCTACGGCATCGCCTCCTTCTTCTTCCTATACGGCATCATTCTCCTCGCCGAGGGCTTTTACACCACCAGTGCCGTGAAGGAGCTTCACCACGAGTTCAAGACCACCGTCTGCGGACGCTGCATCAGTGCCATGGTACCGTCATACTCTGCTTTCATCTGTGTTTTGTGTGTGATGTTGCTGTTAGAGCAGGAAAAAGCTGCAGTTCTTCTCTATATCAGTGTTTCTGAACTCCTGAAACGCCTCTATTGTAGTCTTGAGTTTCTTCCGGGAACGAACACGTCACTATATTCCTCATTTAGGTCATTTTGACCTGAGAATTGAAATATTTTATAATATCTACATGTGTATCTGAACGCACACTGAAAGGAACTGACTTTAGGACCCAGCGGAACAGCTCATTTACTCCATATAGAGATATAACGCCATCTAGAGTCGTGAAATATCATGATATATTATTATTTTTAACACAAGAGGTCAAAGACTCCCGATGTAAGATATTTAGAGCTGAATTAAAAGGGTTATGCATGAAATTGGGAGCTATTTAATGAAAGATTGAGAGGACTGTGCTTAAATTACTATTTTTTTTATTATATTTTGATCAAATCTAGTAATTTAAGGGTAAATAAAATAAATAAAAAAAGAACAGAAAAAAATATTATCTATATGAAATAAAATAAGCTTTCTGGACAAAAAAAAGAGTATAATTTTAGGGCTTCGGGTCATTTTGACCCAGGAGGGAAAGATGAGGGTGAAATAATTCATACGCAGAATAAAGGGGCGGGGCCTGGTTGAGTAAGTTAGTAGTGTGTTAAACTGGCGGTTATGGGAAGGGGCGGGGCATTTCCCAAACACACTCGAAGCGCTCGACCAATCACAACACACTGATCCAGCCGACCAATCAGAGCACAGTGTGCTTTTCAGAAGGAGGGGCTTCATAGAGACAGGAAGTAAACAGAGCGTTACTGACAGACTGGGAAGAGAGGAGCCGCAACAATGGAGAATATGAGGAAAATAATCAACATTCAAGCAGGAAAACCTGTTCTAGTAGAGCCTGAAAACAACATCAAGACTTTGATAAAGGTCCTATTTAAGGCCAGTGTATTTCAGAAATTATTCATTATATCCCACACAGTCGCTGTTGAGTCTGAAACCATTCTATTTATTGTCTTTTTAATGTCTTGATGATATTACAGGAAATTTCACCTTTTAAACTTTAAGGCTTTAATCAACACAATGATCAAAATACAGTAAAAATTGTGAAATATTATTGGAATTTAAAGCAGCAGTTTTCTATGTGAATATGTAGTAAAGTGTAATTTATTCCTGTGATCAAAGCTTCATTACTGCAGTCTTCAGTGTCACATGATCCTCCACTGTTAATAACAGTTGTGCTGCTTCAGAGTTTTGTGGAAACTGCAATAGACGACCGTTGATTGTTGTTTGTTAAACGTCTCTTCCTCAGTTCGTGTTCCTGACGTACGTTTTGGGAATCGCGTGGCTCGGTGTTTTCGGCTTCTCGGCGGTTCCCGTGTTCCTGTTCTACAACATGTGGTCGACCTGCGCCGCCATGCGCTCGTCGGTGGCCAACCTCACCTCCATCGACAGCATCTGCGTGGACGTGCGTCAGTACGGTACGACCACGCTCAGCACTCTGGGTTTCCTCATCTGACGCTCTCCAAGACATCGCTTCCCACAAGGGGGCGTCATATTTTAAAAAGTGTTGAACAGTGAGCATTAAAGCAGCAGTCCGTAACTTTTTTTGTGTTCAAAATTGACTACATTTATATAATTTAATTTTATTTAACTCAATTTAAACAATTGCACCAGAGTTAGCTAACAGCTAATTTGCATCTGTTGTCCCTGGGCACGTAGACAAAACAAAAACAGAAGACATAAAGCAAGCACTAAACAACAAATACACTACTTAAATTCACAAAATACATATTATCCATCAATTCAAAATTGATAAAAACGGTTTGATGTATACACCAAATACAGAATACACAATGCAGTCATTGAGGGTGACACTCTTGTGCTGATTTTAGCCAAATTTTGAAGCTGGCTTTAAATACTGCAAAACTTCCTGAGTTTCTAATGTTTGTGGGTATCCACTTCCCCACTACTTTAACAGAGAAGGCGGATTGACCAAAGGTTGTCTTTCTGTAATGAGCGAGTACATCATAAATCCATTTTCCATGGAAATCCATGTCTTATCCTGAGTCACTATGGTACACGTATAATAAGTGTTTACATCAGGACTATTTTACACTGGTTCGGACATAGACATACTGACTCAATCCTCACACTGATTAATAAAGCCTCACAAATTAACATGCAAGTATTGACGTCTCAGACACCAGCCATTTTGTAAAAGCATATATTAATTATTTTTTTCCTACACACCAGTGTGAATACTGATATTTTTGTTATTGCATTTCAAATAGGGCCAATTAAACGTTTTTAAATTACAAATGACCTACTGATGTTTTTGTTATAGTATTTTCAATATTATACGCTATTATTTGTGCATAGACACATCTGAGTATAGTAGTAAACATACTGTTTGTTTAAAAACATTTTGTCATCCTTGCTGCAAGCTTTACAAGAGCAACAATATCATTAAATGTGAAGGGGGCCCTAAAATATTTTATTATAAACAAATAACGGCGCGAGTGTTCGTTTGCATTGAAGCAATAGTGAAGATTAAAAAGCATTTGGTGAACAGAAAAGACATTGTTATTTTCCAACATCCTACATGTTGTGTATACTGTATTAATCTGTCCAACTAAACACATTTATGGTGATGAGGATGAAAGAGTTAACGAGGAGATGCTGGATGACAGGAATAGAAATCGATGTATGAAATCCAAATTTTTATTTCATATAAGCTGTGATGTAGATAATCTAGTTATTAATTCATTTGTTTGGATAGTAGAAGTTCTGAATGGCCGGTAACTTTAAAATTTAGTAGCCAAATTGTCCGGTCGACATATAATGTCACTTTAATCTTAAACGAGTTGCGTTGCATTTAAGGTTTGCATTTAATCAAGTCAGGCGTTTCCTGTAAATCAAACCCACGATCCTTCACTATAAACGCAGTGTGTGTGATTGTTAACTCTGTGTGTTGAAACAGGTATTATTCCCTGGAACGCAACACCGGGAAAAGCTTGCGGCTCAACGCTAGGTGATATTTGCAACACCAGTGAGGTATGAACGCACATTCCTCAGTTTATTAGCGTAGTTGTCCAGCACAGATATACATGATCATGTGTGTGTGTGTGTGTGTGTGTTGCAGTTCTACCTGTCTTACCATCTGTATATCGTCGCGTGTGCCGGAGCCGGAGCCACTGTCATTGCTCTGGTAAGCACATGATTCTCGTATGATCGCATATAAATGGGGTGTTTGTTCCTATTCCTCCTCTTTTTTTTTGTCCCTTCATTCCCAGCGCCATCTACTGCTAACCATGTGCTTTAAGCCCTGATCTAATGGTTAGTTTGAGGAGACGTGGGATGTCAGCTTTAGCAGAAGGGTTTCTCGAGAATAATGCACAATTTATGCTGTGAGAGCATTAGATATTTTACTTTATTTTCGAGTGTTTAGTCACATGCTGAACTGAGCACAAGACATTGCGACTTAAGATACAGATTTAACGCCACAAAACTAGATCAGTCCCATTATAATCACTAAAGCTGTCTACACTGGAAGCGTCCGATGTGTTGTGTTACACCTTCAGTTGACGATGACCTGTTTATTATTATAAACAGATTATTATTATTGAATTGTTTTTATTATTTCTTAATTCAATAAAATAAATTAAAATTCAATTTTATTTAAATTTTGTGTATTTTAATTTTATTGTTTCTTTATTTAATTTTATTTTATTTTAATGTTGTGTATTTAAATTTTATTATTTCTTTGTTTTATTTTATTTTATTGAATTTTATTTTAATGTTGTGTATTTTAATTGTATTATTTCTTTATTTAATTTAATTTTAATTTTGTGTATTATAATTTTATTATTTCTTTATTTTATTTTATTTTAATTTTTTGTATTTAAATTCTATTATTTCTTTAAAATAAATTTCAATTCAAAAAAATGAAATACAAAAATAATACAATTAAAATACACAAAATAAAATAAAATTACATAAAAAATGAAATACATTTAAATAAAGAAATAATATAATTAAAATAAAACTAATAACTTTATTATTTATTTAATTTAATTTTTTGTGTTTTAATTTTATTTCTTTATTTTAATTTTTATTTCTTTAATTTAATTTAATTTTAATTTTGTGTATTTTAATTTTATTATTTCTTTAATAAAATTAATTAAATCTTTTTTTATTTTATGTAATTTTTTTGTTACAAATATTCTTTTCACTCTGAATTTTATTTGTTGTAAAATAAAACAAATAACTTTATTATACTTTATTTCATTTTTTGTGTGTTTTAATTTTTTTTCTTTATTTTAATTTTCTTTATTTCATTTAATTTTATTTCTTTAATAAAATTAATTAAATAAATTTTTTTTAATAATTTTTTTGTTATAAATATTCTTTTCACTCTGTTTTCACACTAAATTTTTTAATGTTTTAAATATTTAAATAATTTCTGACATTAATTCAAAGCAACTTGTGATTGTCTTTGCCTACTACTTTAAATATTTGTTTTGCATTTATAAATGCATTTGCAAAAATTTGCACACTAACATTATTTTTCTATACTAAAATAAACCATGCAAAGTCACCTGACGCTTGCAGTGCCGACAGTATTAGCGGTTTAATCTCAGACTTATTTCATCAAAACTGTCACTAAATGCGTTTCTTTATTCCGTTTCATATTCTTTATTATCTTATATTTGTGCTTTCTCTTCCACCAGCTCATCTACATGATGGCTACCACGTATAACTTTGCTGTTTTGAAGTTTAAGAGTCGAGAGGACTGCTGCACTAAATTTTAACGCAGTTGCATCAAAGTGCCTAGAATGAGCAGCCACTGACAATATGGACTAAAATAATAGAGATGAAAACAAATGAGAGAAACATTTCATTGCTTTGACATGTAATGTGTAAATATAGGATTGTATACAGATGTAGCATTCTCGACGCAGTGCTGTAAACATGGACGTGTTGTTACGGAAAGTTTGCCTTTGTTTCTGCAACCACTAGAAAAGCTTAATTTGAAGCCTAATATAGAGTCTCTTTAAATCCCTCCTACAGTCTCTCTGGCTGAAGTATTATTATCAGTCAGGACAGATGCAGGAAGTGTTTTTCACATTCATTTTCTCATTAGAGATTCTGGAAAGTTCTTCAGATTTACAGGAAACAAACCAAACAGAAGATGCAAAATTTAGAGTATTTGAAAATCAGACAAAAGATTCATTTTGAGTCATTGTTTATAAGCATAAAAACTTGTATTTGAGGTATATATATAACAGTCGAAAAAATGTTTTTTTTTTAAGAAATTGATTATTCATCAAGGACGCATTAAATTTATCAAAATTGTCAGAAAAAACATTTATAATGATAGAAAACAATTCTATTTAAAATAAATGCTGTTCTTTTGAACTTTCTATTCATCAAAGAATCCTGAAAATGTATGACGGTTTCCACACAAATATGAACTGTTTTTAACATTGATGATAATCATAAATGTTTCTTGTGCATCAGAACATCATATTATAGTGATTTCTGAAGGATCATGTGACACTGAAGACTGGAGTAATGATGCTGAAAATTCAGCTTTGATCACAGGAATAAATTACACTTTACTATATATTCACATAGAAAACAGCTGATTTACATTGGAATAATATTTCAAAAATGTGACTGTATTTTTGATGAGATAAACGCAGCCTTGATGAGCCGAAGAGACAACTTTCAAAATCAAAACTCACACTGACACCAAAAATTATTTTAAAAAAATTCCATGAATTTTATGAGTTTTACTTGCAGAATAAAACACATCTGCCATGAGCTCTGAGGTTTGATTTAATTTCCTACACAGAGAAAATGAATGTGATTTTTACTTCCAGAATCTGTTGAGGTGTATTGGGGGAAATATAGTTTCTAAAGATAAAAAGTTCTGAATTTTGCCAATTGTGCCGGTGCCAGTGAGCCCTCCAGTGTTTAATGCTGTTTTCTTCCTTCGAACCCGTTTACAGTTTTCAGTGTTGTTTTTATCATTTCTATTCATTTGTTTTAAGCAGTATTATGAAGATTTTTGTTATTTTTATCCTCATTGAGTTTATTTTGTTATTTTAAACACAGACCTTACACTGTCAAAATACAATTAAATCATTTTAAATTAAAAAAAAAAAAAACATATTTAGTTGCATTATATGTAAGATCAGATTTCATTCAAAACTGCATCTATATGATCGGAACACTACGGCAGATCTTGTCATGTATTATCATGTGATTTGCTCATCATAACACTGTCTGCTTTACTATTAATAAACAAAAACATGCTGTCATTAGGAACAACCTATGTGTCCTTTGATTTAAAAAACTTTACGTAAGAACACAGCAGGAAAATTGCGATGATAATTGTAACTCGTGATCAGAAGAATCATACGGGATTGTGCCGAACGCTTGATTAACTCTTTAAAGGCCGTAGATGCATTAATTTACAGCTGAAACCGTCCTAAAACCCTCTTAAAACTGGATTATTGCTTCTTTTTAAGGGGTCATGACACGAACACACATATAATCCTCCGACGGGATTCACATAAACCATCCACACGTTCTTCTGAAGTCTGTAGAGACTCAAACCAGCCGTTTAAACTGACGATCGTTCTTTCACAGCTACACACACAATTATGTCAAAATGCACATTGTGTGTACTGTGCAGTGTTCAGTGTAAACGGAGTGTGTTGTGTGTTACACGAGCGGAAGCAAATGGGAGGAAATCGGATGTGTAACAGTATATTAGATCCGTGCATTCATTCTTAAAGGGACAGCAGCCTCAGAAACGGTTTACACTCGTTTCATTAGTTTATTTAAAAAAAAACACTCTGCTTTTGACTGAATCACTTTTTTAAAATCTTTAATATGAATCAATTTATATTTAATTCATACAGTGAAAACTATATAGTGTTTTACTTTTACATTTGATAATTCAATTTCGGTAGTATTTCTTACTGCATGTTAAACCTATGCTACTGTACCTACAAACTATTTTTTTCTATGATATTTGTCCTATTTTTTTGTAATTTGCTTCTTTGTTCTTATTTTTAAAATAAAAAATAAAATAAAGTACAGAAGACTGTGTAATTCAGTGGGATTTTTCTTCTTCTAGACAGTCAAATAAGAAAAGTAACACAAAACAGTAAACTACAATCAAATCTATGCACATAACGAATCAAAAATTTGATTCAAAATGGAGAATCGATTTTAAATTGAATCGTGAGGTACGAAAAGACTCCCAGCCCTACTGTATAGTGTACCAGTGTAGACAGCGTCAGGGATTTTAATGGCGTCTGACGCGACGCTCACATCCAGTGTTGGCAAACTACAGCCGTTACGCGAGTGAACGCAGGTGGGCGGAGCCTATTATGCAACGATGTGTAACTATTGGTCGATGTTTTACTCTGGAGGCGGGCTTATGCAAATGTATTTGCTTGAGTGACATCACACATTATCAACACAAGCTGTTTTTGGAGCAAAAAATTAAGGCAAAGTTGATTCCTCATGTCATGATCCCTTAAAACCGCGATTAAAAACGAGCTAATATAATACGATCTAATAGCAAAGCAAATGCAACAACCCGCATTTCACAGCGGCTTCAGATGTGTCTCATCCAATGAGTAAACCTGTGTTTAACATGTGGCTCAGTGTTAGTTGTCATGTCTCTAAGGCGAGTGTTTTCCTGCTTGTATCGCAGTGTTATTTTATTTTCAAACTGAGATCCAGCATTATTGGATTAACAGTCAGATTGCATGATTTCTTTAATACTCTGAGTTTGTGGTGGCTGTAGTTTTTCCTTGATAATGAATAAACCTACTTTGTGTACAAACTCTCCTCAGTGGTCATCATTATTATTGAGCCGCTCGAGTCTCGTACTAACCCTCATCTCGAGCTTCAGTTCCCTCACACCCCGTCCTGTGCATATTAATGTGCTTTATATATGTCGTAATGTTCACTAGAGTGTAGATCTGTTTGTACAGTAAAGGAATAGTTCAGCGGAAAATAATCCCTCGTGTCGTTTAAACCCCGTATGCTGTTGTTTTCTGTGCAACACAAGAAAGAATGCTGTTATTTTTATTGCTTAACTTATAAAGGTGTATGAGTTTACTCTATATATACTATATAGCAAATCTCAACTGCTTGATTGCTTTTATCATCAAAATATATCTCTTTAACGAGCTTGATGAAACTATAGATATATTTTGTGACAATATAAACAATCAAGCAGTTGAGATTTGCTGTATAATATATATATATATTTTATATTTTCATCTGATAATATCTTCATGCCTTATAGTCACATTTAAGGTATTATGAATATCATGATTTTCTGCTTTGATTTGATGTGTTGGGAAAAGTGTTATAGAAATAAAAGTTTGTAATAATTACCACATGTATTTGAAATTACAACAGCATACAGGTTTGAATTGACATGAGTATATTTTCATTTATGGATTAATTATTCCTTCACAATGTGTGTGTGTGTGTGTGTGTGTGTGTGTGTGTGTGTGTGTGTGTGTGTGTGTGTGTGTGTGTGTGTGTGAGAGAGAGTCACTGAGGGAGTGAGTGAGTGAGTGAATCAGTGAGTGAGTGAATCAGTGAGTGAGAGTGAGTCAGTTAGTCAGTGAGTCAGTGAGTGAGAGTGAGTCAGTGAGAGAGAGTCAGTGAGAGTGAGTCAGTTAGTCAGTGAGAGTGAGTCAGTGAGAGTGAGTCAGTGAGAGTGAGTCAGTGAGAGTGAGTCAGTGAGAGTGAGTCAGTGAGAGTGAGTCGGTTAGTCAGTGAGAGTGAGTCAGTGAGAGTGAGTCGGTTAGTCAGTGAGAGTGAGTCAGTGAGAGTGAGTCAGTGAGAGTGAGTCAGTGAGAGTGAGTCAGTGAGAGTGAGTGAGTCAGCGAGAGTGAGTCAGCGAGAGTGAGTCAGCGAGAGTGAGTCAGCGAGAGTGAGTCAGCGAGAGTGAGTCAGCGAGAGTGAGTCAGTTAGTCAGTGAGAGTGAGTCAGTGAGAGTGAGTCAGTGAGAGTGAGTCGGTGAGAGTGAGTCAGTTAGTCAGTGAGTCAGTTAGTCAGTGAGAGTGAGTCAGTGAGAGTGAGTCAGTGAGAGTGAGTCAGTGAGATTGAGTCAGTTAGTCAGTGAGTCAGTCAGATTGAGTCAGTTAGTCAGTGAGAGTGAGTCAGTTAGTCAGTGAGAGTGAGTCAGTGAGAGTGAGTCAGTTAGTCAGTGAGTCAGTTAGTCAGTGAGTCAGTTAGTCAGTGAGAGTGAGTCAGTGAGAGTGAGTCAGTGAGAGTGAGTCAGTGAGAGTGAGTCAGTGAGAGTGAGTCAGTTAGTCAGTGAGAGTGAGTCAGTGAGAGTGAGTCAGTTAGTCAGTGAGAGTGAGTCAGTGAGAGTGAGTCAGTGAGAGTGAGTCAGTGAGAGTGAGTCAGTTAGTCAGTGAGTCAGTGAGAGTGAGTCAGTGAGAGTGAGTCAGTGAGAGTGAGTCAGTTAGTCAGTGAGAGTGAGTCAGTGAGAGTGAGTTAGTGAGAGTGAGTCAGTGAGATTGAGTCAGTTAGTCAGTGAGAGTGAGTCAGTGAGAGTGAGTCAGTGAGAGTGAGTCAGTGAGAGTGAATCAGTGAGAGTGAGTCAGTGAGAGTGAGTCAGTGAGAGTGAGTCAGTTAGTCAGTGAGAGTGAGTCAGTGAGAGTGAGTCAGTGAGAGTGAGTCAGTGAGAGTGAGTCAGTGAGAGTGAGTCGGTTAGTCAGTGAGAGTGAGTCAGTGAGAGTGAGTCAGTGAGAGTGAGTCAGTGAGAGTGAGTCAGTGAGAGTGAGTCAGTGAGAGTGAGTCAGTTAGTCAGTGAGAGTGAGTCAGTGAGAGTGAGTCAGTGACAGTGAGTCAGTGAGAGTGAGTCGGTTAGTCAGTGAGAGTGAGTCAGTGAGAGTGAGTCAGTGAGAGTGAGTCAGTGAGAGTGAGTCAGTTAGTCAGTGAGTCAGTGAGAGTGAGTCAGCGAGAGTGAGTCAGCGAGAGTGGTCAGCGAGAGTGAGTCAGTTAGTCAGTGAGAGTGAGTCAGTGAGAGTGAGTCAGTGCGAGTGAGTCGGTTAGTCAGTGAGAGTGAGTCAGTGAGAGTGAGTCAGTTAGTCAGTGAGTCAGTTAGTCAGTGAGAGTGAGTCAGTGAGAGTGAGTCAGTGAGAGTGAGTCAGTGAGAGTGAGTCAGTGAGATTGAGTCAGTTAGTCAGTGAGTCAGTGAGATTGAGTCAGTTAGTCAGTGAGAGTGAGTCAGTTAGTCAGTGAGAGTGAGTCAGTGAGAGTGAGTCAGTTAGTCAGTGAGTCAGTTAGTCAGTGAGTCAGTGAGTCAGTTAGTCAGTGAGAGTGAGTCAGTGAGAGTGAGTCAGTGAGAGTGAGTCAGTGAGAGTGAGTCAGTGAGAGTGAGTCAGTTAGTCAGTGAGATTGAGTCAGTTAGTCAGTGAGTCAGTGAGAGTGAGTCAGTGAGAGTGAGTCAGTGAGAGTGAGTCAGTGAGAGTGAGTCAGTTAGTCAGTGAGAGTGAGTCAGTGAGAGTGAGTCAGTGAGAGTGAGTCAGTTAGTCAGTGAGTCAGTGAGAGTGAGTCAGTGAGAGTGAGTCAGTTAGTCAGTGAGTCAGTGAGAGTGAGTCAGTGAGAGTGAGTCAGTGAGAGTGAGTCAGTGAGAGTGAGTCAGTGAGAGTGAGTCAGTGAGAGTGAGTCAGTGAGAGTGAGTTAGTGAGAGTGAGTCAGTTAGTCAGTGAGAGTGAGTCAGTGAGAGTGAGTCAGTGAGAGTGAGTCAGTTAGTCAGTGAGAGTGAGTCAGTGAGAGTGAGTCAGTGAGAGTGAGTCAGTGAGATTGAGTCAGTTAGTCAGTGAGAGTGAGTCAGTGAGAGTGAGTCAGTGAGAGTGAGTCAGTTAGTCAGTGAGAGTGAGTCAGTGAGAGTGAGTCAGTGAGAGTGAGTCAGTGAGAGTGAGTGAGTGAGTCTGTGAGTGTGTGTGTGTGTGTGTGTGAGTCAGTGAGTGTGTGTGTCTTCATACACTGCTGCTGCTCTGTCTCTGTTATTAACTCTTACTGGCCGTCACTCGACTCTCTTCCAGATCCATTATCTAATGATCCTCTCTGCAAACTGGGCTTATCTAAAGGACGCCAGTCACACACACGCGTATCAGGACATCAAACTGAAGGAGGAGCGCGAGCTACAGGACATCCAGGCGCGCTCCAAAGAGTGTGTGAACTCCTACTCCTGAGGACACACACACACACACTAACACTCACTCATACATACACACGCACGGACACACACTAACACTAATACACACTAATGCATCTGCTGCTTTCCTGTCCACTAATGCCGACTTTACACACACACACACACACACACACAAACACGCAACCTCCTGTTTATCTTCTGTTTCTGTTCGGTTCCTCTCGAAGCCCTTTGAGATCCAGCGACGGCTGGTTGAAGTTTGAAACGTTGCACTATTGGAAACACGGTGGAAACGTAAATCAGATTTTGTTCGTAACAAGATTTGATTGTAAACATGAATATAAGTGAAGTGCAAGCATTTTTTCCCATGATCCCTGGTAGGACAGTTTCTCTTGTGCATTTGCATTATATACATGTTGCAAAACTTTTTGGAAACTATTGCATTTAAAATCCAATTTTGTGCAAAAATGTCTTGATGTTTGCACATGTTTTGAGTGCACTGCATTGTGGGATACTGTCTCACTGTATGTTCTGCGTTTGGATTAATGATGATGACCACTGAAACATTCACACTACCTCACACATACCACTTTTATTATTTAGCTCAAAACTTAGTTCATAATTCTGTGTGAAATTACTGTGCAAAATGCATTTCTTCAGAATCCCAGAATTCATTTTCTATTGGCTTTAAGTGACATTGCAGAACTGAACGTGCTATATTATGAATAGAAGTATAATGTTTATACTGTCCCCAAGAGAAGCGCACGAATGAATGAATAATGAAAACATGACAAATTAAAGAAATGATATTTTACATGTAATGCTTATGAAAGAACACGTAAAGCGTTTAAGTCTGATGCATTAGAAAGGTATTCGAAAAGGCTTTATTTTTTATTGTAATTCTCATTTTCAGTGGTGATTTCTCATTATTATTGTAATGCAAATTTTTTTTTTTTTGCACAGGAAATCTTGCCATGATTGTCTAAATACTTTCTTTGTATGAAAGCGATGAGATTTGGTTTGATTTCAAATTTGCCCAATTTTTTTTGTAAAATAAGTAACACATTTTCTCACTTTCCGTTTAGTTTTTTTGTCAATAGTGCTTTTGAACCTCATCGTGAATATGAACTCTGACCAGCAACTTTTTTTTCGGGAGGATAAAAGAAAAGTAACAAAATATGCAATTGTAAATACCGACAAAGCTCTTTTTTCGCAGTTTTATTCATACAGCATTTTATACATACAGCAACCGGTGGTCATTATTTTGACATGTTGTAGGCAGAATTTGCCAGATTTTAACGTTATTATATGCTTTCTTTTCTTTTTTAGTTTTAGTCCACGTAATGATTATTGCTGTTAATTTGATACATATATGAATTCTGCATAATATCGCTTTTTAACCATTATTCTTTAGGGATTCCCTTAGTTTGTACTTAAACTGCTATTTTGAATTTAAAAAAAAGGCAAAAAATAAATAAATTACAAAGCGCAAATATATAATGCATCACCCTCTTTTATAAGCCTCAAGTTTTGAGTTGACTTGCCCTGAAGGTTTTCATGTATGATGTATATCTGTGTTTTTAATGCTTTAATCACTGGTGATATTCAGTGACGCTGTACGTTAAGGTGGATTGTGAATATTAACAACTCTCCAAAACTGAGGATCTGATGTCGGCGACACAACCATGTTCAGCCCTTCAAACAAACTGGTGGATTTTATACAAAAATAAATCAAATATAATAAAAGGCTTCCTGGATTCTTTCAAATCAATCAATGAGTTTCAGTATTTCTGCCATTACAACTACCTTTATTTCTACAGCGCTTTATACAGTAGAGATCAGAGTTTCAGAGCAGCTTCATTGTAATAAACAGATGCAAACATCATCAAATATGAGAATAATTCATATTCTGCTGTAAATAGTCATTATTCAGTTCAAGTTTTGCCCTCACCCTCATTAGTGATATTACTGAATAATAACAGCTCTTATGGACGTCAGAATTAAAATACAACACTAGAACTTTAAACATTTCCCATTTATTCAGTCTCTCAATAAAAACAACATTCCCAAAGATTCATGTCTATATATACATAAATACAGTGAAGATCCAGCGGTGAAACGAGCGACTCGATGTTCTTCACCAGAAGTCGTCGTCCGGTTCTCCGTGTGACGTCACGCCGACACTGAGGGACAGAGAGAAGTTTGTGATCGATCATCTCTCAGTGTTTTGTTAAACAGCAGAACTGTGGCTCACCTGCGCTCGGTGTCGGACACGACAACATCCTCATGACTCGGGTTTTCTGATGCCTCTTTCTTTAGACTCTGAAAGTTCATTAAAAGAATCACAGAGTCGAACATATCTCACCTCAAAATCAAAAGAAATTACATTAAATGGTTTCATTTTCTCATAACCAAAGTTTCACCCCTGTGGGGAAAATCCAGCTTTTAATGTTGATTATGTGTCTATGTGGTGTTTGGTGTTATTAATATGCTTTAAGACAAACCACGTGTAAATGTATTAGTCGACAGCATTGCTGAGTATTTTATATGGAAGTAAAAAATAATGGCAAATGTTTTTGAAACAAAAAAGCTTGTTGAATTGCATGCAACCGTGCTTGCTTTTTAATGCATTGTATTTTTAGATTGTATCTTTATGGGCTGAAAGTGGTTCAAAACATTATTAAAAATTCAATAATCCATATTCCCCTTTTCGATTTCACTTCCAAAATGTTCATTTTGTTTAAAAATACAACCTATAATATTTGACAAGCAATTTTCGCTCCATTTTATCTCGCTTTTGTAAAATTCACTTTCACAAATTCAGTGGTTCAATTCGACAGAAAATTCTACATTTTACATCCGGGAACTGCAGGAATATCAGTAGATTGCAGATTCATAATCTCCATCTGCTACTATTAGCACTTGAAGAGAAAGACTTACAGTCGGAAATAGACTTTCAACTGTTGAATTTTAGCCCAAAATATGCAAGCCCAAAAAATACAAAGCAGTAAAATGCAAAACAAATGTTCAATTAGTGCAATCCAACAGGTTTTTTGTTTCAAAAACTTTTGCCATTATTTTACTTTCATAATTTTCTGCTTAAAACTGCAGTGAACCAAAGACAGTCTCAAAAACACGCTTTGAAATCGCTGGTGTTTCTGACGTCACAAACTACCTTGTAACCAATCAGATCAACGTGTGATCGTCAACGAGTGGATCTCTGGGTGAGTGAGTGAGTGGAGGCGGGGCTCATTTGCATAATAGAACCACGCATACTAAATGAGACGTCGGTGTCGAGTTACATTCAAGATATTTTATGAAAAATTTTCAAGGAAAAAACGCTTAAATATGTCATTTTAGAATTCAAAGATGAGTTTTAAGGGATAAAATGATTGACTACAGGGCGACTTTAAAGATTTTTTAGCATTACAGTAGAGAATGTGTGTGTGAAAGCCCAGTTGTGTGTGAAACAGGCCTCAGTCGGCTGTAGAAGTGTGTCTGTGAGCGTGTCTTCATGGACCTGATCCTGCGGCTTGTCCTGCATGAGCATCATCATGTACTTCTGAAGCGGATTGGCCACATCAGCTCCTCCAATCGCGGAGGTCGGTAATGTCACGTGACCTTCTCTCTCGTCTTCTGCTCGTTTCTCATTTTGATCCTCCTGAAAGGAGATCAGGACAGAAATCATACCGTCAAAGTAAAAACAGCCACAATGAATTTCACTCATCCTTCGCTCAAAATGACCCGAAGCCTTAAAATTACACTTTTTTTTTTTTTGTCCATAAAGCTTTTTTAAAATCTAATTTTAATAAAAAAAATTCTATTAAACCAATTTTTTGGGGAAGATTTTTTGTTATTTTGTATTTATTTACATTTAAATTACTAGATTTGATCAATAAATAAATAGTAATTTAAGCACATTGTTTCAACTTAAATTCAAAATAGCTCCCGATTTCATGCATAACCCTTTTAATTCAGCTCTAAATATCTTACATCGGGAGTCTTTGACCTCTTGTGTTAAAAATAATAATATATCATGATATTTCACGACTCTAGATGGCGTTATATCTCTATATGGAGTAAATGAGCTGTTCCGCTGGGTCCTAAAGTCAGTGTGCGTTCAGATACACATGTAGACATTATACAATATTTTTTTGGTAATATTTTAGTCTGAATTTTCAGCATTTTTAGGTTTTTCATTGATTGACCCGCGAGGAAAGGATTTGTTACTTTTTTAAATTTCAACCACAAAACTTCCATAACATTTTTTATGTGTATTCGTGGTTCAAGTGTGGCAAAAGTCCCAGAGTCCTGGACCCCTCTGATGAACACTTAATTATTTATTTTTAAAAATAGAAAGATAAAGAAAAAGTTTGAGGTGGAGTGTTGCAGTTGTGTGCGTGTGTGTGTGTGTGTGTGTGTGTGTGTGTGTGTGTGTGTGTGTGTGTGTGTGTGTGTGTGTGTGTGTGTGTGTGTGTGTGTGTGTGTGTGTGTGTGTGTGATCAGTAAGATGAGAGAAACGTCACCATCTCCTGCTTGAGTCTCTCCATCTCTCTCTCCTGCGCCTCCTCTCTCGCCCGCCGTCTCTCCTCCTCTTTTCTCTTCCTCTCCTCCTCTTTTCTCTTCCTCTCCTCCTCTTTTCTCTTCCTCTCCTCCTCTTTTCTCTTCCTCTCCTCCTCCCAGCT
Source organism: Siphateles boraxobius (assembly GCF_051911475.1). Lineage (NCBI taxonomy): Eukaryota > Metazoa > Chordata > Actinopteri > Cypriniformes > Leuciscidae > Siphateles > Siphateles boraxobius. The sequence goes on from NW_027509197.1 coordinate 41,018,338, forward strand.
CTCCTCCTCTTTTCTCTTCCTCTCCTCCTCTTTTCTCTTCCTCTCCTCCTCTTTTCTCTTCCTCTCCTCCTCTTTTCTCTTCCTCTCCTCCTCCCAGCTCTCCTCCTCTTTTCTCTTCCTCTCCTCCTCCCAGCTCTCCTCCTCTTTTCTCTTCCTCTCCTCCTCTTTTCTCTTCCTCTCCTCCTCCCAGCTCTCCTCCTCTTTTCTCTTCCTCTCCTCCTCCCAGCTCTCCTCCTCTTTTCTCTTCCTCTCCTCCTCTTTTCTCTTCCTCTCCTCCTCTTTTCTCTTCCTCTCCTCCTCCCAGCTCTCCTCCTCTTTTCTCTTCCTCTCCTCCTCTTTTCTCTTCCTCTCCTCCTCTTTTCTCTTCCTCTCCTCCTCCCAGCTCTCCTCCTCTTTTCTCTTCCTCTCCTCCTCCCAGCTCTCCTCCTCTTTTCTCTTCCTCTCCTCCTCTTTTCTCTTCCTCTCCTCCTCCCAGCTCTCCTCCTCTTTTCTCTTCCTCTCCTCCTCCCAGCTCTCCTCCTCTTTTCTCTTCCTCTCCTCCTCTTTTCTCTTCCTCTCCTCCTCCCAGCTCTCCTCTTTTCTCTTCTCCTCCTCCTCTTCCTCACGCCGCTCTTTGGTTACGGCTGATGACGATGACGATGATTGAACGTCTGAAAAACACCACACTAGTTTATAGAGTGATTTCAAAACACAAGAGGAAGAGAGACTGAAGATCCGTCTCACCCTGATGATCCTGGAGCTTCTGGAGGAAACACTCCTGATCTGGGGACACAACTGAACACACACACACACACACACACACACGAACGATTTCAGATTTTTAGCAGATAAAATATTCCAGAAGGTCAAGACTCTAATCATATTCGCCACTGCTCAAAAGATTGGGGTCGTACAATTTTTGTCTCTTCTGCTCAACAAAGCTGCATTTATTTGATAAAAATACAGTAAAAATTGTGAAATATTATTCCACTGTAAATCTGCTGTTTTCTATGTGAATATATAATAAAGTGTAATTTATTCCTGTGATCAAAGCTGAATTTTCAGCATCATTACTCCAGTCTTCAGTGTCACATGATCCTTCAGAAATCACTATTATATGATGATTTGATGCTCAAGAAACATTTATGATTATTATCAGTGTTGAAAACAGTTGTGCTGCTTCAGATTTATACATTTCTGGAATTGAAAATTTGATTTCCAGACATAATTTTTATGTTGATACATTTTATTTTCTTAATTTTTTGAAAAAATTCTTTGATGAATAAAAATAATTTATTTGAAATAGAATCTTTTATAACATAAATGTCTTTACTGTCACTTTTGATCAATTTAATGTATCCTTGATGAATAAAAGTATGAATTTCTATCACTTTTGATCAATTTAATGTATCCTTGATGAATAAAAGTATGAATTTCTATAGAAAAAATCTTACTGAGCCCAATCTTTTGAACATTAGTGTATCTTCATTATAGAAATCTCCATGATTCTATAGGCCTGGGAAACTAAACTCCCTGATATTCCCAGAATCCTGCTGAATGCTCACGTTGTGCGGGGTCGGTGAGGTCGTGAAGCGTGATCTTCTCCGGTTGAGGAGAAGACTCCTGGGATGAACTGGATATGATTTCTTGCAGTTTGGGTGGACTGTGAAATAAAAAAAAAATAGAATTATAAAATGATTCAGATATAAAGCTAAACACAATGAGCTACACTTATTATGTGTCCATTAGATTCGTCACATCATTAGACATTGCAATATTGCGCGTGGCGTGTTCGTGTGTGTGTGTGTAGTGTGTGCTGGCGTGTCTTTAAGCGTGTTTGTGGCGTGTGTGTTGGTGTGTCTTTAAGCGTCTGTGTGGCGTGTCTTTAAGCGTGTGTGTGGCGTGTGTGTGGTGTGTCTTTAAGCGTGTGTGGCGTGTCTTTAAGCGTGTGTGTGGCGTGTGTGTGGTGTGTCTTTAAGCGTGTGTGGCGTGTCTTTAAGTGTGTGTGTGGCGTGTCTTTAAGCGTGTGTGTGGCGTGTGTGTTGGTGTGTCTTTAAGCGTGTGTGGCGTGTCTTTAAGTGTGTGTGTGGCGTGTGTGTTGGTGTGTCTTTAAGCGTGTGTGGCGTGTCTTTAAGTGTGTGTGTGGCGTGTGGTGTGTCTTTAAGCGTGTGTGGCCTGTCTTTAAGCGTGTGTGGCGTGTCTTTAAGCGTGTGTGTTGGCGTGTCTTTAAGCGTGTGTGGCGTGTGTGTTGGTGTGTCTTTAAGCGTGTGTGTTGGTGTGTCTTTAAGCGTGTGTGTGGCGTGTGTGTTGGTGTGTCTTTAAGCGTGTTTGTGGCGTGTGTGTTGGTGTGTCTTTAAGCGTGTGTGTGGCGTGTCTTTAAGCGTGTGTGGCGTGTGTTTTGGTGTGTCTTTAAGCGTGTGTGTGGCGTGTCTTTAAGCGTGTGTGGCGTGTGTTTTGGTGTGTCTTTAAGCGTGTGTGTGGCGTATCTTTAAGCGTGTGTGTGGCGTGCATTTAAGCGTGTGTGTTGGCGTGTCTTTAAGCGTGTTTGTGGCGTGTGTGTTGGTGTGTCTTTAAGCGTGTGTGTGGCGTGTCTTTAAGCGTGTGTGGCGTGTGTTTTGGTGTGTCTTTAAGCGTGTGTGTTGGTGTGTCTTTAAGCGTGTGTGGCGTGTGTTTTGGTGTGTCTTTAAGCGTGTGTGTTGGTGTGTCTTTAAGCGTGTGTGGCGTGTGTTTTGGTGTGTCTTTAAGCGTGTGTGTTGGTGTGTCTTTAAGCGTGTTTGTGGCGTGTGTGTTGGTGTGTCTTTAAGCGTGTGTGTGGCGTGTCTTTAAGCGTGTGTGGCGTGTGTTTTGGTGTGTCTTTAAGCGTGTGTGTGGCGTATCTTTAAGCGTGTGTGTGGCGTGCATTTAAGCGTGTGTGTTGGCGTGTGTGTTGGTGTGTCTTTAAGCGTGTGTGGCGTGTCTTTAAGCGTGTGTGTGGTGTGTATTTAAGCGTGTGTGTTGGCGTGTATTTAAGCGTGTGTGTGGTGTGTATTTAAGCGTGTGTGTGGTGTGTATTTAAGCGTGTGTGTGGTGTATCTTTAAGCGTGTGTGTGGCGTATCTTTAAGCGTGTGTGTGGCGTGTATTTAAGCGTGTGTGTGGTGTGTATTTAAGCGTGTGTGTGGTGTATCTTTAAGCGTGTGTGTGGCGTATCTTTAAGCGTGTGTGTGGGGTGTATTTAAGCGTGTGTGTGGCGTGTATTTAAGCATGTGGCGTGTGTGTTGGCGTGTATTTAAGCGTGTGGCGTGTATTTAAGCATGTGGCGTGTGTTTTGGCGTGTATTTAAGCGTGTGTGGCGTGCATTTAAGCATGTGGCGTGTGTGTTGGGATGTCTTTAAGCATGTGTATGGCGTCTATTTAAGCATGTGGCGTGTGTGTTGGGATGTCTTTAAGCGTGTGTATGGCGTGTATTTAAGCATGTGGCGTGTGTGTTGGGATGTCTTTAAGCGTGTGTATGGCGTGTATTTAAGCATGTGGCGTGTGTTGGCGTGTCTTTAAGCGTGTTTATGGCGTTTATTTAAGCATGTGGCGTGTGTGTGGCGTGTGTGTTTGTGTGCACCTGCAGCTGTGGCGTGTGGTGCTCTTCGTCCTGGGGCTGCTGGGACTGATGTGTGTGTGTGTGTGTATAAAGTCTCTGGATGAGCTAATTTCAAGCGTGTGTTGGCGTGTCTAAGCGTGTGTGGGTTGAGTATTTAAGCGCGTACGTGTGTGTTGGCTTGTCTTTAAGTGTGTGTGGCGTGTATTTTAGCATGTGGCGTGCGTGTTGGCGTTGTCTCTAAGCGCGTGTGCTGCGTGTCCTTAACCATGTCTTTAAGCGTGTGTGTTGGCGTGTGTGTAGCGTGTGTCTTTAAGCATGTGTGGTGTGTGTGTTGTGTGTCTTTAAGCGTATGTGGTGTGTGTTGTGTGTCTTTAAGCGTGTGGTGTGTGTTGTGTGTCTTTAAGCGTGTGTGTGGCGTATGCACCTGTGTCTGTGGCGTGTGTGTGAGGCGTGTGTGGAGTGTGTGTGCACCTGCAGCTGTGGCGAGTGTGAGGCGTGTATGAGTGTGTCTTTATGCGTGTGAGTGGCGTGTGCACCTGTGTCTGTGGCGTGTGTGTGTGTGGCTTGTGTTTGTGGCGTGTGTCTGGCGTGTGTGTGAGGCGTGTGTGTGTGTGTGTGTGTGTGTGTGTGTGTGCACCTGCAGCTGTGGCGAGTGTGAGGCGTATATGAGTGTGTCTTTATGCGTGTGAGTGGCGTGTGCACCTGTGTCTGTGGCGTGTGTGTGTGTGGCTTGTGTGAGGCGTGTGTGAGGCGTGTATGTGGCGTGTATGTGGCGTGTGTGAGGTGTGTGTGTGTGTGCACCTGCAGCTGTGGCGTGTGGTGCTCTTCATCCGGGGGCTGCTGGGACTGATGTGTGTGTGTGTAAAGTCTCTGGATGAGCTCATTTCTCCAGCACGGATCGGGGAGATCTCTCTCTCTCTCTCTGCAAACACCAGTGCCGCTCGCCCACTGTCAGAGATCATCCTCCGCTCTGATCAACACACACACACACCGGTAAAGCATTAGTTCACTTCAGAATTTAAATTTCTTAATAATTAACTTCCCCCCACGGCATCCAAGAAGTGCACTCGCTACTGGTTATTCTGGGATTCTGGATGAGTGAGATTGGCCTGTTTTGTTATTGCCGGAGTTTCTGAAGCTCATGTAAAGACTCCGCCCTCTTCTGAACGGAGGCGGAGCTGCAGCTCATTCGCATTTAAAGGGACACATAAAAATGGTGCGATTTTGCTCACACCCAAAAAGGGGCAGATTTAACAAGATATAATAAATGATCTGGGGGGAATTTGAGCTGAAATTTCACACACATTCTGGGGACACCATAGATTTATATTACATCATGTGATAAATAATATGTATACTTAGTATTTCCACAAGGAAATGGGGGTGAAATAGTAAAATTCCAATGAAAATACACACCTGTGCCAACATTTATGCAGTTGGCATTAACACAGGCAAAATGATCAAAATAAAATAAAAAACTGAAAAAGACAAAACTGTCTCACCAGGGTTAAACAAAACCACATTTTCGGCAAATGTTTTCGGTTGCTGCCATCAGTGCAGTTAAAGCGTTACCTTGAGCGTCCCGATCCACGGCTCTGCGTTTGCTCCTGGACACTGCAGGAGAGAGGAGTCTCAGTGGGTCTCTCTCTCTCGGGGAAGGGGTTCTGCTCAGTCTCTCCACGGGCCCCAAACTCACTCCACAGGATCTGGGATCTCTGTTCTGATGGCTCCTGTACGCTTCCTCGAGCCGTTCGGCTTCGAGCTCCAGCTCCCGGATCCGGGCCAGAGCGCCGATCACCAGGCCCGAGTCGTGTTCGTGTTCGGGGGCTTCGACACGAGTCCACCGGCCCCTGAGGGCCCCTGCTTCAGGCACATCAGCGGCACACGGGGCCCTGGGCTTCCAGGCGGAGTCTGCGTACACGTCAGGGGTCAAACTGAGAACTGATCGGTCTAACAGCGAAGGCTTGGGATTGCGAAGGACCTCGTTCTCCAGAGCTGAGAACGAGAGAATACGAGAGAAAGAGGAAGAGAGAGAGAGAGAGGGAGAGAGAGAGAGAGAGAGAGAGAGAGTGACCGAAAACCCCATACCACTAAACACACTACTGATGAAAGATCAGGGTTCACACGCCGTTTGATCATTTAGAATGATTGAAAGATTCATTGAAAAGAACTTGACTCCTTCTGAATGATTCATTTGTGAATCACTCTTTTTTTAAATTCCGTTTATATTAATGAATCGTTCAAGTGACTTCACAACTCATTCTGAATGATTCATTTGTGAATCACTCTTTGTATTCATTTTGTATTAATGAATCGTTTAAGTGACTTCACAACTCATTCTGAATGATTCATATTTGAATCATTTTTTAAATTCAGTTTGTATTAATGAATCGTTTAAGTGACTTCACAACTCATTCAGAATGATTCATATTTGAATCATTTTTTAAATTCAGTTTGTATTAATGAATCGTTTAAGTGACTTCACAAATCATTCTGAACGATTCATATATGAATCATTTTTTAAATTCAGTTTGTATTAATGAATCGTTTAAGTGACTTCACAACTCATTCTGAATGATTCATATTTGAATCATTTTTTAAATTCAGTTTGTATTAATGAATCGTTTAAGTGACTTCACAACTCATTCTGAATGATTCATATTTGAATCATTTTTTAAATTCAGTTTGTATTAATGAATCGTTTAAGTGACTTCACAACTCATTCTGAATGATTCATATATGAATCATTTTTTAAATTCAGTTTGTATTAATGAATCGTTTAAGTGACTTCACAACTCATTGTAAATAAATCATTTGTGAATCATTCTTTTTAGTGTGGTTCACTTCAATGATTCATTAACTCTTTCCCCGCCAGCGTTTTTGATCATTTTCACAAAAGTTTCATTGCCCAAGGAAAATTTTGATGTATAAATATTTAAACATGCAATATATTATAAGAAAGAACAGAATATCTGATTTTATTCTAGCTTCATGCATTCTTTTTTTAATCAACACTTGAATGTGGGTAAGTGTCATAAAAAAGCAACATTTTGAGCAAAAAGCTGATAAAATCATGTTTTTGTGACAGTTTTGGTTTCGGATGAGATTCAGA
>NW_027509197.1:41030000-41137500 GCF_051911475.1 Siphateles boraxobius
GAGTCTCTTCTGCTCACCAAAACTGCATTTATTTCATCAAATTCATTAAAAAATTGTGAAATATTATTCTAATGTAAATCAGCTGTTTTCTATGCGAATATATTGCAAAATGCAATTTATTCCTGTGATCAAAGCTGAATTTTCAGCTGATTTGATGAATAGAAAGAAACAAAAAACACCGTCTGATTCCAAATCCCAGTGTGTACATTTAAGAAATTAAAAAAATTCTTTAAAAAAGATATTTACTTTTACAAAATATTTATATTTCAAATAAATGCTGTTCTTTTCTATTCAACAAAGAATCCTGAAAAATAAAATGTATGACGGTTTCCACACAAATATGAACTGTTTTCAACACTGATAATAATCATAAATGTTTCTTGTGCATCAAATCATCATATTATAGTGATTTCTGCAGGATCATGTGACACTGAAGACTGGAGTAATGATGCTGAAAATTCAGCTTTGATCACAGGAATAAATTACACTTTACTATATATTCACATAGAAAACAGCTGATTTACATTGAAATAATATTTTACAGTTTTTACTGTATCAAATAAACACAGCTTTGATGAGCAGAAGACACTCTTTCATAATCAACTGAATCTCAGGTTGTTCGAGGCGTGTTGTTCCTATAGATCTGTGATGGACTTTAGATCTGTGCTCATCCTCCAGCAGAACTCGGATATGAAACCGGATTTATGAAACGAGAGGAACACGGACACCTTGTTTGAGTCGCTGGTTCTCCTGGTGTTCCTCCTCCAGCTGGAGCTTCATCAGTCTGATGTGAGTCTGCAGGTCTTGTGTTTGTTTCTTCAGCGCTGGATAATCTCTCATGTTCTCCAGTTTCTCTCGGATCAGCTCGTTCTCTCGGGTCAGAAGAGACGTGTGCGATCGGGCCGACTCCAGCTCTTCCTGTGGGAGAGTGTGTGTGAAACTAACACTGCAGAATACTGGTTTCTCAAACATGTGACCCTGGACCACAAAACCAGTCACATGTCGTCAGGGTTGGGTGTTCAAGTAACTTGAGTTATGTAATCAGATTACTTTTTTAAAGTAACTAATAAAGTAATGCATTACTTTTACTCTTTCAAATAAGTAACACAAGTTCTCATTTGTTGACTGACAATTCTCCTGTCCCCATGTTGAGACAAATTTTGAGTAAGTGCAGAGGAGTTGTGTATGTGTGTGTGTGTGTGTGTGTGTGTGAACATGATGGTTATTAAAGTTCCAGACTAAATGTGATGGTGCATTTACTAATCTCTCTAACACAAAAAAGATTCATTATTCTTCACAATGAATAAAATCAGTGAAATGCAGAATCAGAAAAATAGGCAAACCTCCAATAATTAAATATGTTTAAACAAATATTTGTATGCATTTAATCTCACTTTATTGACCAATGTAATTGCTGCTGATCTTCGATAATTCAGTTAAACCATAAGCAAAAATGACTTTAGATTTTTTGTTTTCATTGGTGAAGTGTTAAACTTTCTACATGTGAATTTGCATTTCCTTCAGCCTTATTATTTCAATTTTGGTCTGAAAGGGCCTTTACGTTTGCCCAAAAATATAACTTTTTTGCTATAAAAAAAAAAAAACAAGCCCAGCCCAGGTGAGAAAAGTGTAACACATTACTTTTCTTAAAAAGTAACACAATGAGTTACTTTTTAAGGGAGTAACACAATATTGTAACGCATTACTTTAGTAACTTTCCCCAACACTGCTTGACACACGGGTACACTTGTTTCCAGTCCAAATATCTAAACAGTCTTAAATCAAGAAACATTTACTAGAGACGTAAAATGATATAAGAATTCTTGTTGTCTGAAATTTTTTTTTTAAATTAAGTAAATTTTTGCTTAAAATAAGCAAAATTATCTGCCAATGGGGTAAGAAAAATAATATTGTTTAACATTTTAATTAAGATTTTGTTTCTTGTTTTCCATTTGAATTAAGATTTTTTTTACCCCATTGGCAGATAATTTTGCTTAAAACAAGATAGAATTCTTATATCATTTTACGTCTCTGGTAAATGCTTCTTGATTTAAGTATGTTTAGATATTTGGACTGGAAACAAGTCAAAAATACTAAGTAAGGAAAGCATTTTTTGCAGTGTATATTTGTGGCAATAGTCAATAGAACGGGTCAAAATTATCGCTTTTTCTCTTATGCCAAAAATCATTAGGACATTACGTAAAGATAATCTTCCATGAAGATATTTTGTACATTTCCTACCGTAAATATAAAAATAAAAAAATGTTGTGAGTGGATGCAGCACAATCGCGAACATAAATGCACGACTTTAAAGGCGAGTTTCTCAATGTTCAGATTTTTTTGCACCCTCAGATTCCAGATTATCTAATAGTTGCATCTCGCCTAAATATCGTCATATAACCCCATACATCAACGGAACGCTTATATATTCAGCTTTCAGATGATGTATACATCTCAATTTCCAAAAATTGACCCATGTGAGTGGTTTTGTAGTCCAGGGGCCGGTTGCACCAGCTGTGCGTAAGTTACAACTTAGCCTAGTTTTGACGTAAATGGGAACTAAGTTGCAACTTACGAACTACTAAATATTTTTACGTTGCACCATTAAACTTAGTTTAAACGTAACTCTACGTTCCAACTAAATATTTACGGCAGCCTCCGATCAGGAGTAACGGTTGGAATAAAATATCCGACAGACTGAACTGCATCAATAAGCTCTTCTTTTACCTGACAGACTTAAATGCTTTAGACATATATGATAATGCTGACATTTACACTCGCTTACATTTTAAGAGAGAACATTATGTGAAAAGATAACTTTGTTAGCGGCTCTTTAACACCAACCCGTCCTAAACAGCGCCGCTGTGTGCATCGGTCCATGTTGTGCATGTCAAATATCAGTCATAATCCATAAACGTACTAATATCTTATGTTTGTTGTATAAATATTTTTTTTATTGATGCTTATTTCATTTCAAATACAGTTTCTGAATGTTATTTACATATAAAAACACTTAAGTTTTGATCAAGTATCGTATTTAATGGAAACTTATTTTTACCGTTAGTAACGTGAGGTAAAATTTGTTAGAATGAAGGATAAACTGAAATTCACGGCAATTCAACACAACTTCTGCTCACGTATTTGAAGGCTGGTACCGGTTCATCGAGGCTAAACGTCATATTATGCGAGTACGCATTACTTTACGGAGAGCTTACGACCTACTAGCTACGTTCTGCCTTACTAACAAATGGTGCAACGGAATATAGTACAGAGTTAGTTACAAACTAGCTAGTAGTTACTAAGCCTCTAGTGTGGACTTTACGTTCCAATTTAAGAAAGAACTTACGAACGGCTGGTGCAACCCTACCCTGGGTCACATGGGAAAGAACAGCATATCATTTCTGAGAATAGACCTTTAAAAGGGAGAGTTTGTAAACTGAACGAAGGCCTAAAAACAACTTAAATAGGAATAACATGCTTAGAAAGATCATGTTCTTTAGTGTAGATGAATTATGGGACGAGATCTGCTTTACCTGCAGACGTTTGACTTCTGATGAATGTCTCTCATGCTCTTCTGCTTTTGCATCAATATTATCAGATTCCTTCTGCAGACGAAGCGCTTCCGCTGCGAACAGGACAATAAAACCGTTCATTATCAATAAATCTACTGTAAAGATCAACTTAACTCAACAATGGTAACTGATGACCGTAAATCCTTCAATACCTTTAATCCTGTTCTCTTGTTCTGTCAGTGTCTGCGTTCTCTTGGTGTAATCCTGCTTCAGCTCCAGCTGATATCTGAAACACGTTCAGTTCACCAACACATTAACTATTAACAGCTTCACTCTCACTGAACAATCACTACCGATCAGAGTGCTAAGATTTTTATCTGATCAAAAATACAGTAAAAATTGTGAAATATCGTTCAAGTGTAAAACAGCTGTTTTCTATAATGTGAATATTTACAAAAGTGGGATTTATTCCTGTGATCAAAGCTGAATTTATTTGATCAAAAACACACAGTAAAAAATATCACAATATAACTCAGTGGTTTCACTACATTTCCACTACACTTCACTTGTGTATTTTTGTATTTACAGTGTGTGGTGTTTGCCTGTAAAGCGCTTTGAGAACGCAACTTTTAAAGGCGCTTTATAAAATAAATGTATTATGATCATTATCACACGTAGTAAACGAGTGACGTGTGTGATCTGTGCTTACTTCTCGAGCTCGCTCTCCAGTCTCTGCTGGAACGAGTCTTCCTCGCTCTTCACACACAGCTCTCTCCTCCTCAGGAGATCCTCCAGCGTCTGCAGCTTCTGCTCCTGCAGCGCACAGCTCCTGAGCCGGGCAACACACCAGCACATACAGCCAAATATATTCACACACCTTCAACATTTATCACATTATCACACTTTAGTTTAGAAAATGGTCATAAAATATGACTCAGAGTTATTACATCAGTTGATATTTCAACTTCTGTTAGACTCTCACACATGAATTATGTTGAATATCTGTCAGCTGTTAAATTTAACTACACAATTAGATAATACCAGTTTAGCTCAACCAGTTACCAAGCAATGCTTCATGTTGTTCAGTCTGTGCTGTAAAAAGGTGCATTAGTTATTAAAGAAAAAACACTTCAGAAAACATGATCAGCTCAAAGTGTCCCAATCATTTTTAGTCCTGAATTTCTTATAAATTTACACGCGGTGCGTGAGTGTTATCTGTGTTGGTGTTGTACTCACTTCTCGAAGGCCCAGTGACGCGGTGCGTGAGTGTTATCTGTGTTGGTGTTGGACTCACTTCTCGAAGGCCCAGTGACGCGGTGCGTGAGTGTTATCTGTGTTGGTGTTGGACTCACTTCTCGAAGGCCCAGTGACGCGGTGCGTGAGTGTTATCTGTGTTGGTGTTGGACTCACTTCTCGAAGGCCCAGTGACGCGGTGCGTGAGTGTTATCTGTGTTGGAGTTGGACTCACTTCTCGAAGGCCCAGTGACGCGGTGCGTGAGTGTTATCTGTGTTGGTGTTGGACTCACTTCTCGAAGGCCCAGTGACGCGGTGCTTGAGTGTTATCTGTGTTGGTGTTGGACTCACTTCTCGAAGGCCCAGTGACGCGGTGCGTGAGTGTTATCTGTGTTGGTGTTGGACTCACTTCTCGAAGGCCCAGTGACGCGGTGCGTGAGTGTTATCTGTGTTGGTGTTGGACTCACTTCTCGAAGGCCCAGTGACGCGGTGCTTGAGTGTTATCTGTGTTGGTGTTGGACTCACTTCTCGAAGGCCCAGTGACGCGGTGCGTGAGTGTTATCTGTGTTTGTGTTGGACTCACTTCTCGAAGGCCCAGTGACGCGGTGCGTGAGTGTTATCTGTGTTGGTGTTGGACTCACTTCTCGAAGGCCCAGTGACGCGGTGCGTGAGTGTTATCTGTGTTGGTGTTGGACTCACTTCTCGAAGGCCCAGTGACGCGGTGCTTGAGTGTTATCTGTGTTGGTGTTGTACTCACTTCTCGAAGGCCCAGTGACGCGGTGCTTGAGTGTTATCTGTGTTTGTGTTGGACTCACTTCTCGAAGGCCCAGTGACGCGGTGCGTGAGTGTTATCTGTGTTGGTGTTGGACTCACTTCTCGAAGGCCCAGTGACGCGGTGCGTGAGTGTTATCTGTGTTGGTGTTGGACTCACTTCTCGAAGGCCCAGTGACGCGGTGCGTGAGTGTTATCGGTGTTGGTGTTGGACTCACTTCTCGAAGGCCCAGTGACGCGGTGCGTGAGTGTTATCTGTGTTGGTGTTGGACTCACTTCTCGAAGGCCCAGTGACGCGGTGCGTGAGTGTTATCTGTGTTGGAGTTGGACTCACTTCTCGAAGGCCCAGTGACGCGGTGCGTGAGTGTTATCTGTGTTGGTGTTGGACTCACTTCTCGAAGGCCCAGTGACGCGGTGCGTGAGTGTTATCTGTGTTGGTGTTGGACTCACTTCTCGAAGGCCCAGTGACGCGGTGCTTGAGTGTTATCTGTGTTGGTGTTGGACTCACTTCTCGAAGGCCCAGTGACGCGGTGCGTGAGTGTTATCTGTGTTGGTGTTGGACTCACTTCTCGAAGGCCCAGTGACGCGGTGCTTGAGTGTTATCGGTGTTGGTGTTGGACTCACTTCTCGAAGGCCCAGTGACGCGGTGCGTGAGTGTTATCTGTGTTGGTGTTGGACTCACTTCTCGAAGGCCCAGTGACGCGGTGCTTGAGTGTTATCTGTGTTGGTGTTGGACTCACTTCTCGAAGGCCCAGTGACGCGGTGCGTGAGTGTTATCTGTGTTTGTGTTGGACTCACTTCTCGAAGGCCCAGTGACGCGGTGCGTGAGTGTTATCTGTGTTGGTGTTGGACTCACTTCTCGAAGGCCCAGTGACGCAGTGCTTAAGTGTTATCGGTGTTGGTGTTGGACTCACTTCTCGAAGGCCCAGTGACGCGGTGCGTGAGTGTTATCTGTGTTGGTGTTGGACTCACTTCTCGAAGGCCCAGTGACGCGGTGCGTGAGTGTTATCTGTGTTGGTGTTGGACTCACTTCTCGAAGGCCCAGTGACGCGGTGCTTGAGTGTTATCGGTGTTGGTGTTGGACTCACTTCTCGAAGGCCCAGTGACGCGGTGCGTGAGTGTTATCTGTGTTGGTGTTGGACTCACTTCTCGAAGGCCCAGTGACGCGGTGCTTGAGTGTTATCTGTGTTGGTGTTGGACTCACTTCTCGAAGGCCCAGTGACGCGGTGCGTGAGTGTTATCGGTGTTGGTGTTGGACTCACTTCTCGAAGGCCCAGTGACGCGGTGCTTGAGTGTTATCTGTGTTGGTGTTGGACTCACTTCTCGAAGGCCCAGTGACGCGGTGCTTGAGTGTTATCGGTGTTGGTGTTGGACTCACTTCTCGAAGGCCCAGTGACGCGGTGCTTGAGTGTTATCTGTGTTGGTGTTGGACTCACTTCTCGAAGGCCCAGTGACGCGGTGCTTGAGTGTTATCGGTGTTGGTGTTGAACTCACTCTCGAAGGCCCAGTGACGCGGTGCGTGAGTGTTATCTGTGTTGGTGTTGGACTCACTTCTCGAAGGCCCAGTGACGCGGTGCTTGAGTGTTATCTGTGTTGGTGTTGGACTCACTTCTCGAAGGCCCAGTGACGCGGTGCGTGAGTGTTATCTGTGTTGGTGTTGAACTCACTCTCGAAGGCCCAGTGACGCGGTGCTTGAGTGTTATCTGTGTTGGTGTTGGACTCACTTCTCGAAGGCCCAGTGACGCGGTGCTTGAGTGTTATCGGTGTTGGTGTTGGACTCACTTCTCGAAGGCCCAGTGACGCGGTGCTTGAGTGTTATCTGTGTTGGTGTTGGACTCACTTCTCGAAGGCCCAGTGACGCGGTGCTTGAGTGTTATCGGTGTTGGTGTTGAACTCACTCTCGAAGGCCCAGTGACGCGGTGCGTGAGTGTTATCTGTGTTGGTGTTGGACTCACTTCTCGAAGGCCCAGTGACGCGGTGCTTGAGTGTTATCTGTGTTGGTGTTGGACTCACTTCTCGAAGGCCCAGTGACGCGGTGCGTGAGTGTTATCTGTGTTGGTGTTGAACTCACTCTCGAAGGCCCAGTGACGCGGTGCGTGAGTGTTATCTGTGTTGGTGTTGGACTCACTTCTCGAAGGCCCAGTGACGCGGTGCGTGAGTGTTATCTGTGTTGGTGTTGGACTCACTTCTCGAAGGCCCAGTGACGCGGTGCTTGAGTGTTATCTGTGTTGGTGTTGGACTCACTTCTCGAAGGCCCAGTGACGCGGTGCTTGAGTGTTATCTGTGTTGGTGTTGGACTCACTTCTCGAAGGCCCAGTGACGCGGTGCTTGAGTGTTATCGGTGTTGGTGTTGAACTCACTCTCGAAGGCCCAGTGACGCGGTGCGTGAGTGTTATCTGTGTTGGTGTTGGACTCACTTCTCGAAGGCCCAGTGACGCGGTGCTTGAGTGTTATCTGTGTTGGTGTTGGACTCACTTCTCGAAGGCCCAGTGACGCGGTGCGTGAGTGTTATCTGTGTTGGTGTTGAACTCACTTCTCGAAGGCCCAGTGACGCGGTGCTTGAGTGTTATCTGTGTTGGTGTTGGACTCACTCTCGAAGGCCCAGTGACGCGGTGCGTGAGTGTTATCTGTGTTGGTGTTGGACTCACTTCTCGAAGGCCCAGTGACGCGGTGCGTGAGTGTTATCTGTGTTGGTGTTGGACTCACTTCTCGAAGGCCCAGTGACGCAGTGCTTAAGTGTTATCGGTGTTGGTGTTGGACTCACTCTCGAAGGCCCAGTGACGCGGTGCGTGAGTGTTATCTGTGTTTGTGTTGGACTCACTTCTCGAAGGCCCAGTGACGCGGTGCGTGAGTGTTATCTGTGTTTGTGTTGGACTCACTTCTCGAAGGCCCAGTGACGCGGTGCGTGAGTGTTATCTGTGTTGGTGTTGGACTCACTTCTCGAAGGCCCAGTGACGCGGTGCGTGAGTGTTATCTGTGTTGGTGTTGGACTCACTTCTCGAAGGCCCAGTGACGCGGTGCGTGAGTGTTATCTGTGTTTGTGTTGGACTCACTTCTCGAAGGCCCAGTGACGCGGTGCGTGAGTGTTATCTGTGTTGGTGTTGGACTCACTTCTCGAAGGCCCAGTGACGCAGTGCTTAAGTGTTATCGGTGTTGGTGTTGGACTCACTTCTCGAAGGCCCAGTGACGCGGTGCGTGAGTGTTATCTGTGTTGGTGTTGGACTCACTTCTCGAAGGCCCAGTGACGCGGTGCTTGAGTGTTATCGGTGTTGGTGTTGGACTCACTTCTCGAAGGCCCAGTGACGCGGTGCGTGAGTGTTATCTGTGTTGGTGTTGGACTCACTTCTCGAAGGCCCAGTGACGCGGTGCTTGAGTGTTATCTGTGTTTGTGTTGGACTCACTTCTCGAAGGCCCAGTGACGCGGTGCGTGAGTGTTATCTGTGTTGGTGTTGAACTCACTTCTCGAAGGCCCAGTGACGCGGTGCTTGAGTGTTATCTGTGTTGGTGTTGGACTCACTCTCGAAGGCCCAGTGACGCGGTGCGTGAGTGTTATCTGTGTTGGTGTTGGACTCACTTCTCGAAGGCCCAGTGACGCGGTGCGTGAGTGTTATCTGTGTTGGTGTTGGACTCACTTCTCGAAGGCCCAGTGACGCGGTGCGTGAGTGTTATCTGTGTTGGTGTTGAACTCACTTCTCGAAGGCCCAGTGACGCGGTGCTTGAGTGTTATCTGTGTTGGTGTTGGACTCACTCTCGAAGGCCCAGTGACGCGGTGCGTGAGTGTTATCGGTGTTGGTGTTGGACTCACTCTCGAAGGCCCAGTGACGCGGTGCGTGAGTGTTATCTGTGTTTGTGTTGGACTCACTTCTCGAAGGCCCAGTGACGCGGTGCGTGAGTGTTATCTGTGTTTGTGTTGGACTCACTTCTCGAAGGCCCAGTGACGCGGTGCGTGAGTGTTATCTGTGTTGGTGTTGGACTCACTTCTCGAAGGCCCAGTGACGCAGTGCTTAAGTGTTATCGGTGTTGGTGTTGGACTCACTCTCGAAGGCCCAGTGACGCGGTGCGTGAGTGTTATCTGTGTTGGTGTTGGACTCACTTCTCGAAGGCCCAGTGACGCAGTGCTTAAGTGTTATCGGTGTTGGTGTTGGACTCACTTCTCGAAGGCCCAGTGATGCGGTGCGTGAGTGTTATCTGTGTTGGTGTTGGACTCACTCTCGAAGGCCCAGTGACGCGGTGCTTGAGTGTTATCTGTGTTGGTGTTGGACTCACTCTCGAAGGCCCAGTGACGCGGTGCGTGAGTGTTATCGGTGTTGGTGTTGGACTCACTCTCGAAGGCCCAGTGACGCGGTGCGTGAGTGTTATCTGTGTTTGTGTTGGACTCACTTCTCGAAGGCCCAGTGACGCGGTGCGTGAGTGTTATCTGTGTTTGTGTTGGACTCACTTCTCGAAGGCCCAGTGACGCGGTGCGTGAGTGTTATCTGTGTTGGTGTTGGACTCACTTCTCGAAGGCCCAGTGACGCAGTGCTTAAGTGTTATCGGTGTTGGTGTTGGACTCACTCTCGAAGGCCCAGTGACGCGGTGCGTGAGTGTTATCTGTGTTGGTGTTGGACTCACTTCTCGAAGGCCCAGTGACGCAGTGCTTAAGTGTTATCGGTGTTGGTGTTGGACTCACTTCTCGAAGGCCCAGTGATGCGGTGCGTGAGTGTTATCTGTGTTGGTGTTGGACTCACTCTCGAAGGCCCAGTGACGCGGTGCGTGAGTGTTATCTGTGTTTGTGTTGGACTCACTTCTCGAAGGCCCAGTGACGCGGTGCGTGAGTGTTATCTGTGTTGGTGTTGGACTCACTTCTCGAAGGCCCAGTGACGCGGTGCTTGAGTGTTATCTGTGTTGGTGTTGGACTCACTCTCGAAGGCCCAGTGACGCGGTGCGTGAGTGTTATCTGTGTTGGTGTTGGACTCACTTCTCGAAGGCCCAGTGACGCGGTGCGTGAGTGTTATCTGTGTTGGTGTTGGACTCACTTCTCGAAGGCCTGGATCCTGAGCTTCAGCTGCATCTCTCCGCTGCGCACACACTCCATCTCTTTCAGCACAGCTTGTCTTTGAGCATAAAGATCTTTTTCCTCAATCTGCACAATTTCATCCAAGCGGGGAGCAGTGAAGGATTAACATCTGGTTTGTATTGTTTGGTGACATTAGTTCTAGTGCTGGGCGGTAGACCGGTTCATACCGATACCAGTGTTTATTTTTGTCATGATATGAATTTTTAATATACCGCAATACAGTATGTCGCTTTAACAACGATATGAACTGTTTGAAAGGGGTCTCTTTTCCCTGTACACTGGAGATGCTCAGATGTGTGTGTTACTGCGAAGATGGAGAGGTTAAACAATAATTAATAGCTGTCATATTATATTACAGTATTACCCACACATTGGTTCACAATATCAACACAGCCTTTTGGAAAATCTATTTGTGGTTGGCCTTGACATCATTGAACAAACATGAGCACTGCACGTTTCAAAGTCAAAAAGGGTGTTATTATATGAGTGTATCTGAAGGGAATTGTAAAGCAGTGTTTATGTGCGGGTTTGTGTTCAGCCGTTACCATGGAAACCGCTGTTTGTACCGCTCCTACAGCGCCTCCTGCTGGATCTCTTTATAAACACTGCAAGTCTGTGTTATTAATACTAGTGTGGATTTTCTCTACAATATTCACTCATGACAGTAAAAAAAAAGCCAATCTACTACAGTATTTCCTCTCTCAATCACTAGAAAATGTGGTTAACACACAGTCATACACACTACCGGCACATCTGGGAACTTAACTGTCAATTTCGTCCCCGCCCCATTTTAGGGGAAAACAAACTAGACTTCTTTGTTTATCCCGAGGTTTTCCCGCAGCCTGCCGGATCCAGGCCGTTTCCAGATCTGACGAAGGACTTTCGCCTGGACCCGATGACAATGCAGTGCTGAAGTGCCAACTAGCCTCTCCCTATGGAGGATCCCTATACCACTCTACAGATAAAGCGCTGTGGAATTTTTCGGTTCGCGTACCTACCCAAAGTGATAAGATAAAATAAAATTCTGCATCAAAATTTATAGACAAGACAAGTAGTTTGTTTAGGCAAGGTTTGTAAGGATTTACAGCCCTGCGCACATATATTCAAACGCACATAACTATAGAATCAATTCTTAATGCACATGTGAACGCCATCAGCGTCTATCACAGGTTCACGTTTAAAGTCTGTTTAGAAAGAACGGTGTCGTCTTAGCGGCCCCTAATTTAATAACAAATGATCATTTAGACGGAAGTGAATCAATCAAAAATAACTTTAGCTGGAAAAAACATTTTTCAAGAACCACTATAAAACCAAACCAATCTCTGTTACCTTAAATTATATGTTTATCTCTGTAAAGCTGCTTTGAAACAATCTACATTGTTAAAAGCGCTATATAAATGAGGATGACTTGACTTGACTTCCCATAGACTTCAATACAAATATGGCACACAGCCGGCAGACGTGAATAATTTAAGAAATCAGTAGATATGCACCGAATACAATTTTCCAGGCCGATTCCGATTTCCGATTTTTCATTGAGTTTGAGCTGCCGATACCAATTTCATTTTTTCTAACCACTTTACAGAACACACAAATATTTATTTCCTCCCTTTTCTTTAGTAGAACATTTTACATTTTGCATAGAACATTTTTAGAACAGTAATCTATATAAAATATATAAATTACTCCTGGTAAGGGAAATTCACACACATCTAAAGTGCAGTGTTATGGAAGAACCCTTTCCTTCTTTTCACATCCAATATCCAACTAAAAAAATGCGTTCATTTCAAAAAGAAAATTCATTTTTTATTCTGACATAACGTTAGCCTACTCCAGTTCTTATTAAAACACAGCAGACATGCAAATTCTGTGCATTTTGCACACTTTTTGTGTAAAATCATATTTATTTTGTCCATCAAAAGTGTGCTTTCACTTTAATTGAGCGCTCCTGCTCTCGGTGCGAATGCACTCAGTGATTAACATGCACGGCGAAAAAATGCACGCGCTGTTCACGCTTGCGGTGTGAAACGGCCGTATTTCACCAGGTTTCCTACATGTGCGTTCCGTGTGATGCTGATGTTGTTGCGTGATGTTAATCATGCAGCGCCACAGTGCATTTGACTGGCATATAATCGGCATATGTCAGACTGACCGGCCGGTCGCCGATCATCACGTGAAAATCGTCCGATTCCGTTCACCAGCTGATCAATCGGTGCATCTCTAGAAATCACTAATTTAAAACATGTCAAGTAATTATATGTCCACCCTGCCTGCCATAGAGCGTGAAAGATCCATCAACAAACTTAATTTGGTCAATTTAAAAACATGTCCCTCCATTCTCCCAGCGCCAAACTGGTGTAACAACCCCACCCAGTTATATTATAATGTATATAATAGGACATAATATTTATATTAAAGATGTTTACGTTCAAAAACAAAGTAAAATCATTCACTGGCTTGGTAAGTGGTAAGACACCTCTGGCCACTGGGTGGGGCTGTTACACCAGTTTGATGCTGGGAGAATGAAGGGACATGTTTTTAAATTGACCAAATTAAGTTTGTTTATGCCTCTTTCACGCAGGCAGGGTGGACATATACAGGTGAAACTCGAAAAATTAGAATATCGTGCAAAAGTTATAATTGTGATGATTATGCCGTACAGCTTATGAAAAACCCAAATTCAAAATCTCAGAAAATTAGAATATTACATGAGATCAATAAAAAAAATAATTTTAAATACAGAAATGTCGGCCCTCTGAAAAGTATGATCATGCATATGCATATAGTTTTATATACTAAATATATTAGTTTCACCGTTTAATTTGAATTACTGAAATACATGAACTTTTGCACAATATTCAAATTTTTCAAGTTTCACCTGTAATTACTTGACATGTTTAATCTTAGTGATTTCTTAAGTTATTCACACCTGTGAACGGACGTTGTTTTGTGACGCTATTTTGTATTGAAGTCTATGGGAAGTCTTTTTATTTTCCCCAAAAAGTGGGCGTGAATCTGTTCAGAGACATTCTATGACGTTGAAAAAAAGAATACCATCATATACCATGGTGTGAAACCGGTATAATTTTTTAAAATACCGTGATGTGTATATTTGGACGTACCGCCCAGCACTCGTTAGTTCTGTATGTGTTTACAGACAGCACCTCCTGTTGTCGGTGTAATCGCTCGATGGCGTTCTTCTCTCGACTCATCAGCGCCTCAGACTTCAGCTCATGCGTTCTCTCCATGTCTCGTCTCAGCTCCAGGATCTCTTTCCGAGACGCCTCTTTCTCCTCACGCTTCAGCTTCGCCACCTCCACCTCCATGAAGTGCTGCATCTGCAGTAAACAGCACTATTAGCCCGTGTGTCCCCGAACTCTCTCAATTCAGATAATTTTACACATATAAAATAGCTACTCGTTCTATTGTCTGACCAAAAAAATATAGGAAATGAGAACAGCTTTATTGGACATTATTCTATATTATATTATATTAAAATACAGTATGTGAGCATGAATTTAATGAGCAAACACATTAGGCAGGCACAACGCGATGACGTCATGAATATGCTAATTGCATATGACGTCATCTAGCGACATTTAGCGACTTTTAGAGAAGGCTTTAGCTACTTTCCTTTGAAAATAGTTGTCAACGCTGCGATTGAGAGCGTTTTGGCAGTGCATAATGTTTTTTTCAGTTGAGACGCTTTGCTTGTTATGATGCGGAGTATCCACGAAATTGTTACTAGTATCTCATTTCACATATTTTGTTTCAGTGTTGATTCAATATTAAAATGTAGATACAATGTAACATTTTCTCTGGCTCTTGTTTTAAGTTATTTTGTTCCGTTATTATAGTGTTAATTTTGTCACCTATTTTTAATTTAGTCTTAGTCTTGTGCCAAATGTCCTTGTTAGTGGTAGTCATATTTAGTCATTCACATATCTTTTTTTGTTAGTCTAGTTTTAGTCGAATAAAACTCTCGTCATTTTAGTCTAGTTTTAGTCAAAAGAAAACTCAATATATCTTAGTCAAGTTTTAGTCAAAACATTTTAGTCTTTTTTTTAAATAAATTATTTCTGAGATTATTTCTGATAAACATTTCAGTCAAATAGTGTTTCACACTTCTCAAATATTGGTTAAATGTCATAATTAACTGACAAAATACACGTGTTGAATGATTTTTGTTGAACGCAACTTTGTTAAACGTGTCTGGTTTTCTGAAGTTGTTCTAAAAAAATGTTTATTTTGAACAATTCAAAAACAGACTCTGACTGACAAGTTACAAATGTTTTTAAAACTATTTTTGGTTGCCTTGTGTCTCTTTTTTCTGTTCAGAGCAGACATAAAATAAGTATACCCAGAAAAACTGAAAAGAATAGACCTACTGTACTGTAGGCCTGAAATACAACCTATTTACATTCCAGGTTGGTCTTGAGAAATAACAAACAAATGAGATTTAACAAGGCTTAACAATTAATATTTCTGCTAGGTAACTGGTTGATTTACAGCGTACCTGTAGATGTTTTTCCCGATATTTTTTGTCCAAGGTGCTTCCCGTCAGTTATAATGACGCATGATTTTGACCACTTATTAAGATTTGTTTTGTAGAAAGCCTTACTTTACAGTGAATTATGTTTTGTATAAATTGTATCTTCATTTAAATCAATGTTTCATCAACAAATTGCCTGGATTAATAAACAAGAAGCAAATATAGTAGACAATATAATCAGGACACGGAGGCGCCGGCGCGTGAACTGGAGCGCGTCTCATAAATGAACTGAAACTCAGCGTATAAGATACTTGCCTAACAGACCTGAGAAGAATATCTATAAAAAAGCTTGAAATGTCTACTTTTAAACAAAACAATTCTAAACGAACAGAAATGGGCTTCTCTCTTCTTATGTAGGCTAATTCGTATGAAGTGTGCATCTCTATAGGCGCGTTCACTGCGAAGATGGCGAGTCAGCATCGTCAACTTTATCTTTGCAGCCGACACTGACATAGAAAACACTAGTTTAATAATAAACGAATCAAATGTTTCATTCATAATAATTACTTTTGCCTTGGCAAGCTTTATGCGTGCGTTGAGATGCAGGAATAGGCAATATATTACGAAAACGCTCATTATGGTTTATCATTATCTCCCATATATATATATTTAAGTAATTAAATCAGTACAAGTATGTGATTAGATTATTAATGACCATTAATAGTCTAATCGTGCACGTTTTTCTTCAGAAATGCGCTCTCCGCTCTATAAATATTACCACTCCGCTCATGCTCTGTGTGAGACAATGTGTGTCTTCTTCTGTTGTCTGAGAGTTGATTGACAGCTTTTACATGCATTATTGGCATCGCCACCCTCTGGTTACATGAACGTGTCACCGCATCAGAACCGAAAACATGGGGATTTTTATAGACAACAATTGCACAACCTATTCGATATTCTATAATAAAATCAACTAAGAATATTCGAAAATCGTGACTCATCCCTAGTACCCGCTGAATATTCTATCTCATGTAGAGACGATTGTAGACGAAAATAAAGAGAGATTTTATCTTAGTTTTTATTTTATGCAAAACATTTTAGTCTCGTCTTTTTTCGTCAACAATAATGCATGTTAATTTAGTCTTAATCAGCGTTTTTGGACACTGGTGCAGTCTCGTCATCGTTTCGTCTTAGCAGGGTTCGTACAGACTCTGTCAAATGAAATTCCAGGACTTTCAAGGACTTTTCAAGCACTACTTTTTTGAATTTCAAGGACTTCAATCCGCACTTATCAAACATTATCTTTATTTTTTTGATAAAGATTATCAAATCAAATATCTTTATTATTGTTTTAATTTTTTACTCAAATTAAATATATATGGTATCTTATGTTTCACTTCATAGAGGTCAATCCATTGACCAGCGCTGTCAGGCATGGGAAATCCCCTTAACCATTGATAGGATATTGAAACTGATTTTTTCCCCCATTAATAAATATGACTGACCTGAAGAATGAAAGTTGTATTATATACTTATCATATACTTAATATCATGCTCATAGCCATGACATGAGAGATAGCTCTTTATCTCAGATGGGCTGCAGCGTTGATTTAGTGTGAAACTAAAGTGATTGTATTTTTTCCAACAACAAAAAAAAAAATCATAATATTTTGAATTAGGGATGCACCGATACCACTTTTTGCAGAACGAGATACCGATACCGTAACCGATCCCTGAATTTTCACTGCATTTGTAATTTTTAAATGTATTAGTAGATAAACCAAAACAATATAAATCATATTAGTTGGCTTAATTTGTTCATCAAATATATATAATTCTTTCAATTATTTTCATGCTTAATTAAGCCTGCTAAAATCCATTGTATGAGCTTCTGTTACTGTATATTCTATTGCTCTATCTCTATTTTATCTTTCATTGAATAGCACAGCACATATTTAGACTAGAGCAGCTCCAGAAGGGTCAGTGCTGAGGATTGGGTCAGTGCTGAGGATTGGGTCAGTGCGGAGGATTGGGTCAGTGCTGAGGATTGGGTCAGTGCTGAGGATTGGGTCAGTGCTGAGGATTGGGTCAGTGCTGAGGATTGGGTCAGTGCGGAGGATTGGGTCAGTGCGGAGGATTGGGTCAGTGCGGAGGATTGGGTCAGTGCGGAGGATTGGGTCAGTGCGGAGGATTGGGTCAGTGCGGAGGATTGGGTCAGTGCTGTCAGTGCTGAGGATTGGGTCAGTGCTGAGGATTGGGTCAGTTTGGAGGATTGGGTCAGTGCGGAGGATTGGGTCAGTGCTGAGGATTGGGTCAGTGCGGAGGATTGGGTCAGTGCGGAGGATTGGGTCAGTGCGGAGGATTGGGTCAGTGCGGAGGATTGGGTCATTGGGTCAGTGCGGAGGATTGGGTCAGTGCGGAGGATTGGGTCAGTGCGGAGGATTGGGTCAGTGCTGAGGATTGGGTCAGTGCGGAGGATTGGGTCAGTGCGGAGGATTGGGTCAGTGCGGAGGATTGGGTCAGTGCGGAGGATTGGGTCAGTGCGGAGGATTGGGTCAGTGCTGAGGATTGGGTCAGTGCGGAGGATTGGGTCAGTGCTGAGGATTGGGTCAGTGCGGAGGATTGGGTCAGTGCGGAGGATTGGGTCAGTGCGGAGGATTGGGTCAGTGCGGAGGATTGGGTCAGTGCGGAGGATTGGGTCAGTGCTGAGGATTGGGTCAGTGCGGAGGATTGGGTCAGTGCTGAGGATTGGGTCAGTGCTGAGGATTGGGTCAGTGCTGAGGATTGAGTCAGTGCGGAGGATTGGGTCAGTGCGGAGGATTGGGTCAGTGCTGAGGATTGGGTCAGTGCTGAGGATTGGGTCAGTGCTGAGGATTGGGTCAGTGCGGAGGATTGGGTCAGTGCTGAGGATTGGGTCAGTGCGGAGGATTGGGTCAGTGCGGAGGATTGGGTCAGTGCTGAGGATTGGGTCAGTGCGGAGGATTGGGTCAGTGCGGAGGATTGGGTCAGTGCTGAGGATTGGGTCAGTGCGGAGGATTGGGTCAGTGCTGAGGATTGGGTCAGTGCGGAGGATTGGGTCAGTGCGGAGGATTGGGTCAGTGCTGAGGATTGGGTCAGTGCGGAGGATTGGGTCAGTGCGGAGGATTGGGTCAGTGCGGAGGATTGGGTCAGTGCTGAGGATTGGGTCAGTGCGGAGGATTGGGTCAGTGGTACAAATGTTTAGACACCAGTGAAATATCAATTATTTAATCCAATTTTGATACTACAACAAAAACTGCCAGCCTAAATAATGTGAATTTAAAACATTATTAAAGGTAAGCAGCCAGCAACTAAATAAGAATGAATAATCAACTTACGAATAAATACAATAGAACAAAGAAAGGCTACAAATGAAATAAACAGTGTTTTTAGAGTTTTTCGGGTAGATCTAACAGGTACAGAAATTTGAATAAAGTAATCAAATGTGAAAAAATTGCATATTCATTACTGAATAAATTAAATATAGATGGATCTTTTTGTAAAGTTGAAAAGGGTAGCCTATGTAGTCAAGAGCAGCGAGTAATTTATTTGTGCATTGTTTGATTAACATTAAAACAGCAGTGGGTTTGTTAAACTGCTGACCCAACGCACGGACACATTTGAACATGGCTACTTCACTTGAGATATAACTGACTTTGTTTACTAGGTTACTCGCCAAGATGGCCGTTTTTAAATAATTTTGTGTGAATTCGTCCGTACAAGCGCAAGACGTGAAAGACAATTTAATTCAGTATTCGCGCGCGGAGACGCCGGTTTGCGGGGCGCGCGCTTATGTTTGCGTTCATGGAACTTCTTGACCTGCAAACATCCAGTAATAATGAAGGGAATCACTCGTTATACATAAATCAGGAAACAGTTCATGTTTTACTTTACTTAGCCTACATATACGATTTAGTTTTCATCCAAATAACATGCGCTGAGTGAACGATCAGCAATCAAGAGCATTCAACAGAACTGCGCTCTCTCTCGTCAGTTAACGTTAATAATAAGCTACATGCCTCGTTTTATTTTCTTTGCCATTGACATCCGACTGAACTACAAACCTTCCACTGATGTCTGTTTAAAGGGATGTGCTCGACCAGCTCGCGTGTCTGTGCCGCTGCGCGCTCAATCCACTGATCAGATTTCTCTGATCAGCTCGTGCACCACAGCTGTACACACACTGCCTAGTAGGCCTATCGGTTGTTGGTATGGAGCATTTTTACGAGTACATGAGCTCGGTATCGGTGCATCCCTATTTTTAATAATTCAAGCACTTTTCAAGTACCTCTTCAAAAATATGGCTGTTTTCAAGGGTTTTCCAGGACTTAAATTTCAAAAAGTCAAATTCAAGTACTTCAAGCACTTTAAGCACCTTGTACGTCTTAGTCATGAAAAAAAAGGTTGTTGACGAACATATTTAGTCTTGTCTCGTCTGACGAAATTAACACTGTTGTTGTCTTCTGTTGACGTTGTACAAGCAGAATGTGGCAGTTGGTCGGTGTGGTATTAGTCCCGCCCCTCCTCCACTGTGATTGGACGGTTGGGTAAAAAGTGACAGTGATGAGCACTTAAACATTCTTCAACTCTCGGTGACCGGTAAAAACGCCGGGCGCTCAGCCCTTCAGCGTGAAAAAAACGCTCAACGCCTTGTTAGGCCGTGTGTCCAACAAAGCGTTTTTTCACGCAGCTGGCGTAAAATTCCAATTGTTTTCAATGGGAGCGCCGCGTTTTTTAAACGCCATGAGCGTAACGAGGCGCTGAGCGTGTATTTAACGCTCAAGCGCTGAGCGCCGGCGTTTTTTACTGGTCGCCGAGAGTTGAAAAATATTCAACTTTGGGTAAAACGCTGCGCTCATCACTGTCACTTTTTACACAGCCGTCCAATCACAGTGGAGGAGGGGCGGGACAAACACCACACGACCAACTGTCACAACATTCTTTCTGTACAACGACGTCAACCAGCAGAGCTAACCGAACAAAATGGATGAAAAATTAATTTTTAGAATGAAACAAAATTATCTGCGAAATCAGTTACAAGTAAACTGTGCTGCAGTTATTCTGTATCATAGCAACGAATCGTCTCAACTGAAAAAACGCAGCGCTGCCAAAACGCTCTCAAGCGTAATATCTGACCTAATATCTTAAATCAAGATGCATTTACTAAAGTTGTAAAATGCTATAAGCATTTTTAGATATTTGGACTGGAAACAAGACAAAAATAATAAGAAAAGCAGCGTAGGAACTCAGTTATAGGAACGAGCCTCCAGGATGGTTCCTCGAGAACTAATGGTTCCCTCGGGAACGTTTTCCTGTTTGCATTCGCAGCGCTAGCAGGAATTCTGAAGTGACGTAAGACACGCTTGTTGTTGAGACTTTTATTTTGGCGGCACTGAGAACGACTGACGCTCGCATTCTCCGTGTTCATTAGTTCACGATCTGTCTAACAGTCCTAGTACGTTATTAAATAAAACTGTTATACATAGAAAGTAGACAGTAATAAAGTTATTAGCATATTAACGCACCAGTGGGGCTCGACAGCCTTAGTCAAACGGGTTGGTGCGTATGGTTGGGTTGCGGAGAGATTGTGAGATTGTGGTTAGGTCTCAGCAGCAACTGTTGGTTTATTTGTATAGGTTGTATAGTAATTACAGTCATTACGTTCCTGTATATATTGCGTGAATGACGGGTGGTTGGGCAGATATTGTGTTTTGTGGTAGGTGGTATGCCATACGGAACCGTTGCCACTGAAACTGCATATTAACGCACCAGTGGGGCTCGACAGCCTTAGTCAAACGGGTTGGCGCGTATGGTTGGGTTGCGGTGAGATTGTGGTTAGGTCTCAGCAGCAACTGTTGGTTTATTTGTATAGGTTGTATAGTATTTACAGTCATTACGTTCCTGTGTATATTGCGTGAATGACGGGTGGTTGGGCAGATATTGTGTTTTGTGGTAGGTGGTATGCCATACGGAACCGTTGCCACTGAAACTGCATATTAACGCACCAGTGGGGCTCGACAGCCTTAGTCAAACGGGTTGGCGCGTATGGTTGGGTTGCGGAGAGATTGTGAGATTGTGGTTAGGTCTCAGCAGCAAGAGGGAAGTAGAGGTCAGTAAGCTGGGCTGAGTTGAGTGGGGGACGGAGGGGGGTGACTCTGGGACGCCAGAGTCACTGTCGAGCCCTCTTGAGGTGTCGTGGGCTAGTCGACGAAACACTGAGGACGGAAGGTGCCCACTTGAAGACCCTAGAGATGTTCCCTACTCCGCTCAATCCAGAGGGTTGTTATGGGGGACCGCACTGTGGTTGCAGCCGTTGTGTGTGCTGACGCGCAATACACTGTATTAACACCAGACAGAAGATTCACGTCACTAGATGGAAAGAAGCGTAAATGGATAGAGAAGCATAGGTTACTGTAAAGCTACGTCTTAGTTGGTGATTATCTTGGCGAAAGCCGAGTACAAATCAGCATGAAGTTTTAACATCTACTCTCGTGTAACGGAAATCATGAAGATCTGGATACGTCCAGTGACTGCGGTGAATAGTGCTGCTGGCAACAAGGGAAAGACCTTGTGACAGCCTGGAGAGACAGCTGACAGGAGGAAAGAGACCCCAATGGGGCTGGTAAGGGTTAGCTACCCTTGTCGGCAGTATCCAGCTCTGTGTTTACAGGATGCTGGAGACACCCGCCCAAGGCTTCTGAAAAATTAAAGAGGAAAATACCCCTAGAGTCTGCGAGAGCAGGGGCGGAAGATGACTCAATGGTGGACAACATGGTTAACGACTTTGGAATGGAAACGGATATGAGTATAGAGAGTACTTCACAAAAGACTAGTTCAGGTTCTGCAGTTAGCAAAGCCATTGAACTCCAAGCTTGTGTCTGTGGCTGGAGCAAGGCGACAACGGTCAGGGGTTTGAAGATTCATCAAGGGAAAATGAAATGCTTGAGGGAGAAGGGACAAGGGCCTCGCATTGATCAGTACTTCTTACGAAGTCAGTCAAGTCAGTCGAATGAAATCCAGCGACAGGAAGCAAACCACAGTTCGCAGGATATCAGCACCCCTGTCATAGAGG
This sequence comes from Siphateles boraxobius, assembly GCF_051911475.1. Classification (NCBI taxonomy): domain Eukaryota; kingdom Metazoa; phylum Chordata; class Actinopteri; order Cypriniformes; family Leuciscidae; genus Siphateles; species Siphateles boraxobius. Next base: position 41,052,155 of record NW_027509197.1, read on the forward strand.
AGAGGAGGGTTTGCACAGTTAGTGATGTAACACATTGATTCTTGTGAACCCGGTCAGACTAACCAGCATAAGAGAGAAAAGAACCTCAACGGGCATAGGCCTGGAGTTAGATGGCCAAGAGCTTGTGAGAAAACTGCATGGGACACGGTAAACACAGATCTATGCTTTGCATTAGAAAGATTAACTGGTACAGTTGAAAAGAAGCTGGATAAATTTGGGGACATCATTTACGCATATGGAAGTGAGAGGTTTGGTGTGGAAAAAAGGAAGGAAAAAGTACAAACTACTCCTGGATTGTCTAGACGGCAGCAGAAAATTGAAGGGTTAGTTAGAGAAAGGAGACAGCTGAGGAAGCAATGGAAAAGAGCGGAACAAAGTCAGAAGGAGGGACTCAATCTCTTACAAAGGGCCATAAAAGATAAGCTTGCAACATTACGCAGAGCTGAGCGCCTACGGAAACGCTACAAAAAGAAGGAGCGTGCGAGGGCTAATTTCTATAAAGATCCATTCAAATTCGCAAAGAAGTTATTCACCAGTGAGAAGAATGGCACTTTAAAAGCATCTAGGGTTGAGCTAGAGAGATATTTGGAGGAAACACATACAGATGCAAAAAGGCATAAGCCTATGTCTATTCCGTCAGACATCCCACCTGTCAATCCACCAGAATACCAAATGGAGGTCTGTGCACCTAAGTGGAAAGAGATAGAGCAGGTTGTGAGAAAGGCAAGGGCTTCATCATCTCCAGGGCCTAATGGAGTTCCGTACAGAGTGTACAAGAGTGCTTCAGGAGTTCTACGAATTCTGTGGAAATTGATAAAAGTGGCTTGGGAAAAGCAGGTTGTACCTAGAGCATGGCGCAGAGCAGGGGGAGTCTTTATACCCAAAGAAAAAGATGCTACAAGCATCAGTCAGTTTCGCCCTATTTCACTATTAAACGTCGAAGGAAAGATTTTCTTCAGCATTATTGCTCAGAGATTGTCAACCTACCTATTAAAGAATGGCTTCATTGACACTTCAGTTCAAAAAGCGGGCATTCCAGGATTCTCAGGATGCTTAGAACACATCAGTGTTATCTGGCAACGAATTCAATCAGCTAAAAAGGAGAGGAAGGAGCTCCACGTGACATTCCTGGATTTGGCTAATGCATATGGTTCAGTGCCACATGAGCTTCTTTGGGCATCATTTGATTTTTTCAGGGTACCGATGTCGATAACAAATTTAGTGAAAGCCTATTTTGGAGATTTGCAATTTAGTTTCTCAACTCCAGAATTCAGCACTACATGGCAATGCTTAGAGGTTGGAATAATGGCAGGATGCACTATTTCTCCACTGGCTTTTACCATGGCAATGGAAGTAATCATTAGGGCATCAAAATGGGTAGTAGGAGGAGAGCGCTTGGCTTCTGGGATGCGACTACCACCAATCAGAGCATACATGGATGACATGACAACCATGACTACAACGGTAGCCTGCACTAATCGGTTATTGGGGAAGTTAGCAGATAATATTGAATGGGCACGAATGCAATTTAAGCCCTCTAAATCAAGGAGCATCTCCATAATTAAAGGCAAGGTAGTAGATAAAACATTCTTCATTAATGGTGAGGCAATACCAACAGTTTCTCAGAAGCCAGTGAAGAGTCTAGGGAGATGGTACGATGGGGATCTAAAGGACACAGTTCGAGTGGGAGAAGTTAGACGACAAGCAGTGGAAGGGTTGAAGATCATAAACAGCTGTGCTCTACCAGGCAAACTGAAACTCTGGTGCTTTCAGTTTGGTCTACTGCCAAGGTTGCTGTGGCCACTGACTGTGTATGAGGTTTCTTTGACAACAGTGGATAAGCTGGAAGCGTTAATAAGTTCATACATCAGGAAATGGTTGGGAGTTCCACGCTGCCTCAGCAGAGTGGGACTTTATAGTAAAGGAGTATTGCAGCTGCCAGTCTCTGCTTTAACCGAGGAGTTTAAGTGTGCCAAGGTCAGACTGGAAATGACTTTAGCAGAGTCACGTGACAAATGCGTAAGGGAGACAGCCCCTGTGGTAAAAACTGGTAGAAAGTGGTCAGCAAAGAAATCTGTAGTAGAGGCAAAGGCTGACCTTCAAATTGGGGATATCGTGGGACAGGTACAGCATGGAAGAGGGGGTTTTGGGCTCAGTTTAGCTCCTCCTAAATGGCACAAGGCAGGCCCAGCCCAAAGGAGGAAGCTGGTAGTCAACGAGGTGCGAAAGCAGGAGGAGAGGATGAGATGTATAAAGGCCATTTCCCAGGCCAAGCAGGGAGAGTGGATGAGATGGGAGAGTGTGGAACAACGCAAAATGGGCTGGCAAGACCTTTGGTCAATGGAAGAGAGTAGGATCAGTTTCCTTATTAGGTCAACATATGATGTTCTCCCATCACCGCAGAACCTAAACCTCTGGGTAGGAGAGGATCCATCTTGTCCTTTGTGTTCATCACCTGCCACATTAAGGCACATTTTGACAGGATGTAAGGTGGCTCTTAGCCAGGGTCGGTTTACTTGGCGCCATGACCAAGTATTGCGATGTTTGGCTTTAGCATTGGAAGGCAAGCGTAGTATGACCAATAAATTGCCGCCTGTTCTAGCAAAACATTACACGCAGAAGACAATATTCCTCCGCCCAGGCGAGGAACCACCAAGAAAAGGTGCTAACACCAATTCTCGCCCAGGACAACTGGAAGCTGCTAGGGACTGGAAGATGCTGGTTGATCTTGATCAACTGCTTATTTTTCCACCTGAGATTGCCACCACTAACCTACGGCCAGATATTGTTTTGTGGTCTGGATCAGCACGCATTGTTCAACTGATAGAGTTAACAGTGCCATGGGAGGATGTGGTAGATGAGGCATATGAGAGGAAGAAACTGCGGTATGCTCATCTGGCCACTGAAGCAGAACAGCGAGGATGGAGAGTCCAGGTTTATCCAGTGGAAGTGGGTTGTCGTGGTTTTGTGGCACACTCTACAACCCGGTTCCTCAGAGACGTCGGATTCAGTGGCCAAGAGTTGCGTCGTACAGTAAAGAACTTATCTGAAGCAGCAGAAAGGAGCAGCAACTGGCTGTGGTTGAGACGGAAAGATTCTAGCTGGCCGTGTACAGGCCGCCATGCTACGGTTTCGTAGAATTCTTGAAAACTTGAAAGGTCTGTTGGTTTATTTGTATAGGTTGTATAGTATTTACAGTCATTACGTTCCTGTGTATATTGCGTGAATGACGGGTGGTTGGGCAGATATTGTGTTTTGCGGTAGGTGGTATGCCATACGGAACCGTTGCCACTGAAACTGCATATTAACGCACCAGTGGGGCTCGACAGCCTTAGTCAAACGGGTTGGTGCGTATGGTTGGGTTGCGGAGAGATTGTGAGATTGTGGTTAGGTCTCAGCAGCAACTGTTGGTTTATTTGTATAGGTTGTATAGTATTTACAGTCATTACGTTCCTGTGTATATTGCGTGAATGACGGGTGGTTGGGCAGATATTGTGTTTTGTGGTAGGTGGTATGCCATACGGAACCGTTGCCACTGAAACTGCATATTAACGCACCAGTGGGGCTCGACAGCCTTAGTCAAACGGGTTGGCGCGTATGGTTGGGTTGCGGAGAGATTGTGAGATTGTGGTTAGGTCTCAGCAGCAAGAGGGAAGTAGAGGTCAGTAAGCTGGGCTGAGTTGAGTGGGGGACGGAGGGGGGTGACTCTGGGACGCCAGAGTCACTGTCGAGCCCTCTTGAGGTGTCGTGGGCTAGTCGACGAAACACTGAGGACGGAAGGTGCCCACTTGAAGACCCTAGAGATGTTCCCTACTCCGCTCAATCCAGAGGGTTGTTATGGGGGACCGCACTGTGGTTGCAGCCGTTGTGTGTGCTGACGCGCAATACACTGTATTAACACCAGACAGAAGATTCACGTCACTAGATGGAAAGAAGCGTAAATGGATGGAGAAGCATAGGTTACTGTAAAGCTACGTCTTAGTTGGTGATTATCTTGGCGAAAGCCGAGTACAAATCAGCATGAAGTTTTAACATCTACTCTCGTGTAACGGAAATCATTAGCGTATGGCGTGTGTTGATGTCCAGTGTTGCTGAGCAGAAATACATAATCATGTTTCTCTCGGTCTCTCAAAGTCGTGTTGGGTTTTCTCCTCAGTGTAAAGATTAAGAGCTGTTTTACATGTTCGTAGAGTTAGTTTGTGGAGAAAATGTATAGGCTATGATCTATCTGTTACCTTTTTAAAAATGGCGGCTGCTGGTGTTTCGCGTGCGTTCGGCCAATCAGTGAACACTACCGTCACTGTAGTTCCTATAGCGCTGGGTTAGACGACTCTGGAGGAGAAGTAAATGAGTTCCTTCAAAAGGAGTTTCTAGAACTAAAATCATTCCCGGTTCCTGCGGTGCGAAAGCCGCTAATGTTTGGGTAGTTTTTCTGTTACCCAGATCCTGGGTCAGACGTAACAACCCAGTGTTTGGGTAGTTTTTCTGTGACCAAGCTTCTGGGCCCCTTTACTCATGTAAACTCCTGAACATGCTTTTCTTGCAGACCTTTGCGTTGAGCTCGAGCTGGGCCTGCTCCTGGATCTCCTTCCTGTACTCCGCAAGCCTCGCCTCGACTGACGGCCAGCGCTCTCCTCTGTGCCGGAGCACTTCGTACTCCTCGTCGATCAGCTGCATCTTCTCAACTTAAAAATACAGTAAAAAAATACAGTAAAAATAGTGAAATATTATTCTAATGTAAAACAGCTGTTTTCTATGTGAATATATAGTAAAGAGTAATTTATTCCTGTGAACAAAGCTGAATTTATTTGATCAAAAATACAGTAAAAAAAAAAAATCACAAAAATTTTGAAATATTATTAAAATATTAATATTATTAAAAATCAAAAAAGTGCACATATTAGGCTAGTTTTATAACATTTAATATCACAGAAAAGATTGGAATCATGTGACTTTTTTGCATCTTCTGGGTAGATTTTTGGAGGAAAATCTGCTAAATATGATTAAATATGGTAAAACATGGAAAAAGATAGCATACATAACACAAACACATATTACAAACAAACTTGAGTACAGAGAATCACAACACAAACACAATGGCATGAAGTTTCACTCGCACATTAAACAAGGATTATTTAATTACTTTTATAAATATATTTGTTCTATTTATGAATGTTTAAGAGCTGAAATTTTTACTATTGCAGACACTTTTTTTTGAAAGCCAAAATGTTTAAAGTCCAGCTGTGGTGAAAATCCAGCGTTTAGCGTTGTTTATGTGTCTACGTGGTGTTTTTAATATAAAAAAGTCGACAGCATTGCTGAGTATTTTCTCCTTAAAACTGCAGTGAACCAAAGACAGTCTCAAAAACACGCTTTGAAATCGCTGGTGTTTCTGACGTCACAAACTACCTTGTAACCAATCAGATCAACGTGTGATCGTCAACCAGTGGATCTCTGAGTGAGTGAGTGGAGGCGAGGCTAATTTGCATATTCATAGAACCGCGCATACTAAATGAAGCAAGGGTGTCGAGTTACATTCAATTTTAAGTGATGAAATGATTGACTACAGGGGACTTTAAGAAGTGAACGCTCTACACAAGGAACATGTGCTTCAGTGCGAGACATGGCAGATGTGAAGGCTTACCCAGAGAGTCCTTCTGCGCGGATATCGAGGTGGTTTGGGTCGAAGTGTCACAGAGGTTTCTGTAAGTGTGGTGGTCCGTCAGCTGCGTGAAGAGGCTCATCAGGAAACCTGTCGCGTTCAACAACATTCATCACAGAGAGCAGATACTGGAACAACAGCGTCAGAAAAACACAGATTAGTGAAACACTATCCACAACATATTTACTGCCGTTCTCTACGAAAGCTTGTTTCTGCCACTGAATAAAACATTTTATATATTTTTTTATAATTGCGACTTTTTTCTCTCAGAATCCTGACTTTTTATCTCAGAATTGCATGATATAAAGTTGCAATTGTGTTATAAATTCCAATTCTAAGGAAGAAAATACTTTATTTCTCACAATTTTGACTTTATATCACGCAATTCTGACTTTATATCACGCAATTGCGACAATATCATGCAATTCTGACTTTATAACACGCAATTGCGACATTATATCACGCAATTTTGACTTTATAACACACAATTGCGACTTTGTATCACGCAATTCTGACTTCATAACACGCAACTGCGACTTTATATCACGCAATTCTGACTTTACAACACGCAATTGTGATTTTATATCACGCAATTGCGACTTTATATCACGCAATTCTGAATTTACAACACGCGATTGTGATTTTATATCACGCAATTGCGACTTTATATCACGCAATCCTGACTTTACAATAGCAATTGTGATTTTATATCACGCAATTGCGACTTTATATCACGCAATTCTGACTTTATAATAGCAATTGTGATTTTATATCACGCAAATGCGACTTTGTATCACGCAATTCTGACTTCATAACACGCAATTGCGACGTTATATCACGCAATTCTGACTTTACAACACACAATTGCGATTTTATATCACGCAATTGCGACTTTACAACACGCAATTGTGATTTTATATCACGCAATTGCGACTTTATATCATGCAATTCTGAATTTACAACACGCGATTGTGATTTTATATCACGCAATTGCGACTTTATATCACGCAATTCTGACTTTATAATAGCAATTGTGATTTTATATCACGCAATTGCGACTTTATATCATGCAATTCTGACTTTATAATAGCAATTGTGATTTTATATCACGCAATTGCGACTTTATATCATGCAATTCTGAATTTACAACACGCGATTGTGATTTTATATCACGCAATTGCGACTTTATATCACGCAATCCTGACTTTACAATAGCAATTGTGATTTTATATCACGCAATTGCGACTTTATATCACGCAATTCTGACTTTATAATAGCAATTGTGATTTTATATCACGCAAATGCGACTTTGTATCACGCAATTCTGACTTCATAACACGCAATTGCGACGTTATATCACGCAATTCTGACTTTACAACACACAATTGCGATTTTATATCACGCAATTGCGACTTTACAACACGCAATTGTGATTTTATATCACGCAATTGCGACTTTATATCATGCAATTCTGAATTTACAACACGCGATTGTGATTTTATATCACGCAATTGCGACTTTATATCACGCAATTCTGACTTTATAATAGCAATTGTGATTTTATATCACGCAATTGCGACTTTATATCACGCAATTCTGACTTTATAATAGCAATTGTGATTTTATATCACGCAATTGCGACTTTATATCACGCAATTCTGACTTTACAATAGCAATTGTGATTTTATATCACGCAATTGCGACTTTATATCACGCAATTGTGACATTGTATCACGGAATTCTGACTTCATAACACGCAAATGCGACTTTGTATCACGCAATTCTGACTTCATAACAAGCAATTGCGACTTTATATCACGCAATTGTGATTTTATATCACGCAATTGCGACTTTATATCACGCAATTGCGACATTATATCACGCAATTCTGACTTTATAACACACAATTGCGACTTTGTATCACGGAATTCTGACTTCATAACAAGCAATTGCGACTTTATATCACGCAATTCTGACTTTACAACACGCAATTGCGATTTTATATCATGCAATTGCGACTTTATATCACGCAATTGCGACATTATATCACGCAATTGCGACATTATATCACAATTCTGACTTTACAACACGCAATTGTGATTGTATATCATGCAATTGCGACTTTATATCACGCAATTGCGACTTTATATCATGCAATTCTGATGTCATAACACACAATTGCGACATTATATCATGTAATTCTGACATAAAAAGTCAGGATTGTGAGAAAAAAAGTCGCAATTACCTTTTTTGTTTTATTCTGTGGCGTAAACAAGCTGAGTGACAAAATTTAGGATGGGATTTTTTTTTTTTCAAAAGGTTCCTTCCTTTCCAAAAAAGGAATCAGGAATAGTGTCTACATGACAGGGAAAAATAAGAGGGATTGATGAAGAAGGCCGAAAAGGAGAAACATTTTAGAGATGGAGCATGTTTATATATTTTGAAAAAAAGATTAAAAACAATAATATGGATGTGCCAGTGCCAAGATGAATCGTTCACAATAAGACCAGCAATGTGCATTAAAAAAGGTAAATAAGATCAATTTGTATTTTATGCCAACTTTAACAGTCTCAAAAACACGCTTTGAAATCGCTGGTGTTTCTGGCGTCACAAACTACCTTGTAACCAATCAGATCAACGTGTGATCGTCAACGAGTGGATCTCTGAGTGAGTGAGTGAGTGAGTTGAGGCGGGCGCATTTGCATATTCATAGCTCCGCGCATACTAAATGAGGCAAGGGTGTCGAGTTACATTCAAGCTGTTTTAAAGCACGTAGAATCTTCTTTTTTTCCAAGTAAAAAACGTTTAAATATGTCATTTCGGTGATCAAAGATGAGTTTTAAGGGATAAAATGATTGACTACACAGGGACTTTATGAAAAGTTTTGAAAAAGAAAGACATTTAATTTGATCTGCATCATATCATGACCTACCCGTCTGTCCTGACTGGATATCTGAAACCTGCCGAATGTGAAAGAACGAGAAACAGAGGAGTGTGTTGTTACACCAAAACCAAACCTAAGCCTATCCAATGGTATTTAAACATATATTTTATTACCAGAGATCTGTATAATGGCATGTGAGGACTGATCTTCATGAGCTGCAGAAGGTCTGTGGTTGATAACACCTGCAAGTCAAGCAAAAACAAGATATTACCATATTTTATTAAGAATACTTGATTCTGATTGGTCAATCACACATCCAGCGAAACACAGGCTCATCCGGGTCACTGAAGTCATCAGCGCTACACACTCGCTAGCAACGGGTTTTCTTCGTGGAAGTTTTGCTTTTTGTGAGCTAATAAGATATTAAAACTCAGTCGAATTAATATTTTGTGTACAGTTATTTAATTATGGCATCCAGTATTGTGGACTCGCTCTCTCTTGTTTCATACAAACGCAGCGGCGGCCATTGTGTGACTGTTGTTTTGTTCACTGTTGGATTATGAGGTACAAACAGGTATGATTTGAAAACAGTTTAATCTGAAATCAATATCTCTGATCTCCATAATTATATATATGTTGAAATGCTGTGTAATAAGTGTTATGACTGTATCCGTATCTCTTAAATGTCCGTGTAGTGTGATCTCGCCGCTGAAACTCTGAGTTTAAAGAGATGTTGTGTGTGTGTGTGTTTGTGTGTGTGTGTGTGTGTGTGTGTGTGTGTGTGTGATCGCAGAATAAACCCATTCAGGTGTGTGTGTGTGTGTGTGTGTGTGTGTGTGTATGTGTGTGTGTGTGTGTGTGTGAGATTTCAGAACAAACCCCTTCAGGTGTGTGTGTGTGTGTGTATGTGTGTGTGTGTGTGATCTAAGAAAAACCCCTTCAGGTGTGTGTGTGTGTTCTCAGAATAAACCCCTTCAGGTGTGTGTGTGTGTGTGTGTGTGTGTGTGTGTGTGTGTGTGTGTGTGTGTGTGTGTTCTCAGCATAAACCCCTTCATGTGTGTGTAGATGTGTGTGTGTGTGTGTTGTTCTCAGAATAAACCCCTTCAGATGTTTGTGTGTGTGTGTGTGTGTGTGTGTGTGTGTGTTCTCAGCATAAACCCCTTCAGGTGTGTGTGTGTGTGTGCGTGTGTGTGTGTGTGTGTGTGTGTGTGTGTGTGTGTGTGTGTGTGTGTGTGTGTGTGTGTGTTTTTCTCAGAATAAACCCCTTCAGGTGTGTGTGTGTGTGTGTGTGTGTGTGATCTCAGAATAAACCCCTTCAGGTGTGTGTGTGTGTGTGTGTGTGTGTGATCTCAGAATAAACCCCTTCAGGTGTGTGTGTGTGTGTGTGTGTGTGTGATCTCAGAATAAACCCCTTCAGGTGTGTGTGTGTGTGTGTGTGTGTGTGTGTGTGTGTGTGTGTGTGTGTGTTTTTCTCAGAATAAACCCCTTCAGGTGTGTGTGTGTTTGTGTGCGTGTGTGTGTGTGTGATCTCAGAATAAACCCCTTCAGGTGTGTGTGTGTGTGTGTGTGTGTGTGTGTGTGTGTGTGTGTGTGTGTGTGTGTGTGTGTGTGTGTGTGTGTGTGATCACCGTGTCTCGGCTCATCCCGCACTCGGGGAGGAAGACGGAGAGTGTGTACTCGTATCCAGCGCTGCGCAGATGATCCGCGACCACACTGTTGCACGCAGTGACCGACACCGAGTGTGTGTGAGGAGCAGCTTCTCCTCTCGGCCGCTGCAGGTCCTGGATCAGCTGATTACGCAGATGCGTCTGCAAAACAGGACACAACACAACTACTGGAGGAGGACGAGGTTATGCAGACTCTTGTGCAGATTAAACATTTATGACTTTGAGTTTTAGGATCAGTGTTTCTCAACCCTGAATGTGACAAAGAGAGAGAGAGAGAGAGAGAGAGAGAGAGAGAGAGAGAGAGAGAGAGAGAGAGAGAGAGAGAGAGAGAGACAGACAGATAGAGTAAGTGTGTGTGTGAGAGAGGATAGATAGATAGATAGATAGATAGATAGATAGATAGATAGATAGATAGATAGATAGATAGATAGATAGATAGATAGATAGATAGATAGATAGATAGATAGATTTTAAGAATGAAGAATGTACAAACATACTACGTTAAATATATCATGATAATAACTCATAATCTCTCGCACCTTCAGAGTGTCCAGGAGCCCGCGGCTCTTGAAGGTCTGATAGAGTTTCTGTCGCATCTCATCCGGGGACAAACTCTCCTCTTTACTCACAGACATGATTCCTGAAATTAATAAACACTATCATCGATGATTCTCCACAGTCGGTTCCTCGGCAACGCGAACGCGCGCAGCGGCTCCTTTAAAATCTCTAACTGACAACAAACTGTTGTGTATCCGGTTTAGTCATTATGACGTATGACGCTTTCAGTCCTATCATTGGCCGTTTGTGTCAGCTGGGTTAGCGCACCGGAAACGGGAACTCTGTCCACAGTGCGCGTATGGTCCTCATCGGATATAGTATTATTCTTCCTAATATTCGCTTTGTGAATTATACAATTAGTTATTTATTTAAAGAAGGTGTGTTGTTAGAATGTGCCATTTGTAAAGGAATCCAAACTAACGTCCTTATTCCTGCGGTAAGATGTATTGTGCGTATTCTTCATTGTTTACATGTCGAGTATTTTCAATAATTGACTGTTTATTTCATATTTACAGCTCTAAACACTGACGAGTCACAATGTCAGGGAGTTTTTATTTCGTCATGGTGGGTCATCATGATAACCCGGTGTTTGAGATGGAGTTTCTCCCTCCTGGAAAGACAGAAGCAAAGGTGGGCACGATGACGTCACTGATACCTGACAACATGATGATGATGTCACTAATACCTGACAATATGATGATGATGTCACTGATAACTGACAACATGATGATGTCACTGAGACCTAACAACATCATTATGTCACTTATACAAAAAACAGTGATCTGATGATGATGTCATTAAACAGTGAGCTGATGATGATGTAATTAAATTATGTCATTAAACAGTGAGCTGATGATGATGTCATTAAACAGTGAGCTGATGATGATGTCATTAAATGATGTCATTAAACAGTGAGCTGATGATGATGTCATTAAACAGTGAGCTGATGATGATGATGTCATTAAACAGTGAGCTGATGATGATGTCATTAAACAGTGAGCCGATGATGATGATGTCATTAAACAGTGAGCTGATGATGATGATGTCATTAAACAGTGAGCTGATGATGATGTCATTAAACAGTGAGCTGATGATGATGTAATTAAATGATGTCATTAAACAGTGAGCTGATGATGATGTAATTAAATGATGTCATTAAACAGTGAGCTGATGATGATGTCATTAAACAGTGAGCTGATGATGATGTCATTAAACAGTGAGCTGATGATGATGTCATTAAACAGTGAGCTGATGATGATGATGTCATTAAACAGTGAGCTGATGATGATGTCATTGAACAGTGAGCTGATGATGATGTCATTGAACAGTGAGCTGATGATGATGTAATTAAATGATGTCATTAAACAGTGAGCTGATGATGATGTCATTAAACTGTGAGCTGATGATGATGATGTCATTAAACAGTGAGCTGATGATGATGTAATTAAATGATGTCATTAAACAGTGAGCTGATGATGATGTCATTAAACAGTGAGCTGATGATGATGTCATTAAACAGTGAGCTGATGAGGATGTCATTAAACAGTGAGATGATGATGATGATGATGTCATTTAACAGTGAGCTGATGATGATGATGATGTCATTTAACAGTGAGCTGATGATGATGTCATTAAACAGTGAGCTGATGATGATGTCATTGAACAGTGAGCTGATGATTATGTCATTAAACAGTGAGCTGATGATGATGTCATTTAACAGTGAGCTGATGATGATGTCATTAAACAGTGAGCTGATGATGATGTAATTAAATGATGTCATTAAACAGTGAGCTGATGATGATGTCATTAAACAGTGAGCTGATGATGATGTCATTAAACAGTGAGCTGATGCTGATGTCATTAAACAGTGAGCTGATGATGATGTCATTAAACAGTGAGCTGATGATGATGTCATTAAACAGTGAGCTGATGATGTCATTAAACAGTGAGCTGATGATGATGTCATTAAACAGTGAGCTGATGATGATGTCATTAAACAGTGAGCCGATGATGATGTCATTAAACAGTGAGCTGATGATGATGATGATGTCATTAAACAGTGAGCCGATGATGATGATGATGTCATTAAACAGTGAGCTGATGATGATGTCATTAAACAGTGAGCTGATGATGATGTCATTAAACAGTGAGCTGATGATGATGTCATTGAACAGTGAGCTGATGATGATGTCATTAAACAGTGAGCTGATGATGATGTCATTAAACAGTGAGCTGATGATGATGTCATTGAACAGTGAGCTGATGATGATGTCATTAAACAGTGAGCCGATGATGATGCTGATGTCATTAAACAGTGAGCCGATGATGATGTCATTAAACAGTGAGCTGATGATGATGTCATTAAACAGTGAGCCGATGATGATGTCATTAAACAGTGAGCTGATGATGATGATGATGTCATTAAACAGTGAGCCGATGATGATGATGCTGTTTGTACTGTAATCTGACAGGATGATCACCGGCACCTGAACCAGTTCATCGCTCACGCCGCTCTCGATCTGGTGGATGAGAATATGTGGCAGTCCAGCAACATGTACCTGAAGACTGTGGACAAGTTCAACGAGTGGTTCGTCTCCGCCTTCGTCACCGCTGGTCATATCCTCCTCGTCACATGATGCATCAGTGAACCATAAGCATGCATGCAATAAACATATTCCTGTCTGTCGTCACCATCCGATCTCACACCGTTTGTAATGAATCGTGTCTATTTATCTGACTATTCCTTAACTTTACTTGCATACATATGAGATTTATTATGCTCCATGATGTCCGGCAAGAGGACGGAATCAAGAACTTCTTTAATGATGTTTATGATCTGTACATCAAGGTAAATCATGTATTATTTCTGCATTTCAACAGCATATGAACGCATTGCATTTGTTCTAAAACATTTATATGTGTGTTTTTTACCCAGTTTGCAATGAATCCCTTCTATGAAGCAAACGCGCCGATACGCTCCACAGCCTTCGACAGGAAAGTGCAGTTCCTCGGGAAGAAGCATCTCCTCGGTTGATTCGTTTTATACACATTCTTTTGTTTTGTGCAGTTTTTCTCATGCATAAATATACAGATTTCATGTTTGAGTTGTTTAGACTCAGCGTTTTCACAGTATCAGCTGCTAATGGTGTCAGAATAAAGGAATGCAAAAATACAGTAATGATGAAGATTTCACGCTTGTACATTATTAAATTAAATCAAATAAACAGTTTCAGCAAGTATTGTTCCATACTTTTAATTCAATTTAACAATCTATACAATATTGAGATTTTAGTGCATCTTTTCAAAGTAAGTGCTTAAACTCAACACCTTATTATCCATATTTTTAGTACAAGTACTTTGTATATATTTGGCACACGCTACACACTTTTATAATGTTAATATATTAGAAATCAACCAGAGAATATGCACGCCTGTCCTGCGCAAGTTAATCATAGTTATATAAGAACATCTCGGTTCTTTTGTATTGTTTTCCAGTAAAATTATCTGAAAATCCATCAAACAAGATGTATTTACTAGACAAGCATAACGGCACATGATATATTAAGACTTGTTTTCAGTAAATTAGACACACTATTTGTCAATGAGGTAAGAAATATAAACATGATCCAACACAGCTGTTCTTCCTCAGTGTTTCTGTCTCGTTTTCCAGCATAAACATATAAACATTCAGAAATCAAGATACATTTACTGGAGAAGAAGAAAAATCACTGAAGATATTCCTGAAAAATGTATGAAAAATAATCCCTTTGAATGGGAAATGTCTTTTCTGACTCAACTGGTAAATATTTGTTCTTGTTTTAAGCACAAACTCACTTCATTATTGTACAAATTTACGTAAAACTTTCTTCAGTCATTTTGCTTCTCTAGGAAATGTATCTTTGATTTACGAATGTCTCGATATTTGTGCTGGAAAACAAAGACAGGAACAACACAAGTCTCAAGTAAATTCCTTTTGTTTTAATGAGGTTTCGATATTTTTAAAATGGAAAACAAAAGCCTTGGTGCTATAACCCAGTGCATTCCTTATATTTGCTCTTGTTCATTATCAGACTATCATGCTGAACACACAACGACATCCGGCTAACACAATAACCCACTCAAACCCCATAAGAGAGATAAATATATATATACATATATATATTTATACATATATATATATATAAACATCTGAATGCACAGAATCGTCAGGCGGTTCAGATGCAAGAATGACACCCAAAATGAAGCCAAACCAGTGTTTAGTGCATATCAAAGTGCGTGCATGTTCAAAACATAACGCAGATTCATCCAATTCAGTCAAGAAACACGAAATATCGAGTGATTCCCGCTAACTAACAGCACGGCGAGGATCCGCGTGGCTTTCTGTGCAGGTTAACGGTGTCTGTAGGAATCAAATGCTCGTGTCGTTCCTCCAAAGCCAAGACTCGTCTCACGGCTTCCTCGAACGCAACCGCGACATTCGTAGCATCTTTAGCGCTAGTCTCGAAATACGGGTATCCGCCGCTATCCCGGCACCACTCCTGAGCTTCTTCGCTCGACACTTGCCTGTCAATCACGTCTACTTTGTTTCCCAGAAGCACGAACGGGAAGCTTTCGGGCTCCTTGACGTCTGCGTAATAGATGAACTCCTTCTTCCAGTTGACGAGGTTGTGGAAGCTCTGGCTGTCGTCAACGCTAAAGGTTAGCAAGCAACAGTCGGAGCCGCGGTAGAAAGGCGTTCGGAGGCTTCGGAAACGCTCCTGTCCTGCCGTGTCCCAGATCTGAAGCGTAACCGTACGCCCGTCCACCTCCAGGTCCTTGTTGAGGAACTCCACGCCGATAGTGTGGAAGAGGTGCGCATCGAACTTGTTGGTAACGTAGCGGTTCATTAGCGAACTCTTGCCCACGCCGCCGTCGCCCAGGAGAATCACTTTCAGAAGGGATGATTTGGATGACATGGTTGTTGTCCTCGTCCTGTAAGACTAAAGATTGCATTTAAGACTCTGCTTTAATTAAGATTTTAATGTATTTAAAGGATGCATTTATTTGATCAAAAATACAGTAAAAATTGTGAAATTTTATTTTATAATAGCCATTTTCTATGTGTAATAAAATATTAATATAATATTTATAATATAATGTGAATATATAATAAAGTGTAATTTATTCCTGTGATCAAAGCTGAATTTTCAGCATCATTACTCCAGTCTTCAGTGTCACATGATCCTTCAGAAATCACTATAATATGATGATTTGATGCTCAAGAAACATTTATTATCAATGTTGAAATCAGTTCATATTTTTGTAGAAACCGTCATACATTAGCATTCAAAAGTTTAGGGTCAGTAAGAAATTAATAGTTTAATTCATCAAGGACACTTTAGATTGATCAAAAGTGACAGTAAAGACATTTATAATGTTACAAAAGATTCTATTTCAAATTAATCCTGAACTTTCTGTTCATCAAAGAATCCTCAAAAATAAAATGTGTTTTCAACTTTTTTCAACACAATCATAAATGTTTCTTGAGCATCAGATCATCATATTATAGTGATTTCTGAAGGATCATGTGACACTGAAGACTGGAGTAATGATGCTGAAAATTCAGCTTTGATCACATATACTAAATTAATAAAATAATGCTTGGAGTTTTAGCATTATGAGTTACAGAAAACATTTGGGAAAACTAGGTTTCACTTACCTTCACTACCTCGAATAATTCATCGCTCAAAATCTACAACAGAGAGATGCTGAATCAGAAATATGATCCAGCGTACTGGACTAGTTATGCAGTGCAATTTTAATGTTGGTGTTGTTTGCATAAATTATTCAACACTTTACAGAAATATTTCACATTATTATTCATCATGCATTTTGTTGCACTACAGTGATTCTTTTCATAAAAAGCAAAAATAAAACCATTTAAAATAGTTAATGGATTATTATTTGTGATGATTATTATGAGTGTAAATGAGTGAAGACTCACGGTGGTTTGCTCTCAGCCGCTGGTCATGTGATCTTCTCTGTCCTGCATCACATGACCAACAGAGTCCATTACAGTTATATACTCTAACAACTCAGACAACATGAGCAACACAGCCAACGGTTAACCAGCTGGAATGCAGTTGCATGTGTACACACACACACACACACTCAGGACAGAAAACACTGACTGAACTCAGACCTGCGGGACTGGTGTCGATCTGTATGAATGTGGTCGATACAGAGAGATTTTTATATGGCAGATATTACAAATATTTACTCTACAGCACAGGAATACTTGATTTCTATTGGTCAGTCAGGGCATTCTTTACTCAAGTATTTCTCAATAATCAATAACCATCATCAAGGGTAACACTTATAATAATAATGATAATAATTGTATATAATGTATAAATATTATAATTGTTTTACTATGATATAGGCTATTACTACATATATTATTTTATTATAAGTAATATATTATAATTTTCCACTTTACAATAATTCTAAATTATATATATATATATATATATATATATATATATATATATATATACATATACATATATATATATATATACATATACATATACATATATACACACACACACACACACATTTAAATACTATGCTATATATATATATATATATATATATATATTATTTAAAAGTAAAAACAAATACGATCAGGTATGAATAATATAATTATTATAAAACCATGATAGTATTATTTTTATTTGTGTGTGTGTGTGTGTGTGTGTGTGTGTGTGTGTGTGTGTGTGTGTGTGTGTGTGTGTGTGTGTGTGTATGTGTACACACACACACACACACACACACACACACACACACATTTATTTTGGGATGGAATACGAGCCATTTTCATTACATTCACACTGTTAACTTGTTTACAAAACTGCGATTCTGCGACACGGAGAATTAACCGTTTAACAAACCAAACGACGTCATTACAGTGAAGAAACTCAACTAACACATAAACGACTGTTGTGTTTAACAATGTCACTGAACCGAAACACAGTCAGAAGGAAATAAACACAGTTCTGCGTGTAAAACAGCAGCTGAAAGCGACTGAGTCTCACCTGAACCTGCTTCTGAACACATCAGGCTTCAATAACAGGAAACATCGATTCCATAAACAGAAATAAAACAAGCAATAAAGCGAAACATGACGAGATCGAGGACTCTTCCTCTGGTTGCTGATGGTGCCACAATCCTGCGATCCTATTGGCTGGTGAGTGTCACGTTACCACGCATTTCATAGTTGATCACGTGATGTGTTTCTACATAAACAGAAGGGTTTCAGGCCCACATTCACAAACTGGTACTGGGTTACACATATTTACACACAATTTTAGTCTAAAACTACTAATATAATATCAAATATGATATGATATCACCTCAGAGCTCATGGTAAAGTAGGAGAAAAGTAAAGTAGAATAGGAGAGGAAGAATTTTCTAAATCTAAATCAACACACTGGAAAAAAAGCTTTTCTTACTTAGTATTTTTGTCTTGTTTCCAGTCCAAATATCTAAAAATTCTTAAAAATCAAGATGCATTTACTATATGAGTAAAAATGACAAGATATTATGTCCTGTTTTCCGGGGGAATTCATTAAAATTAAGTGAGTTGATGCTTAAAAAAGCTAAATTATCTTCCAATGGGGTAAGAAAAATAATCTTAATTCAAACAGAAACAACATTATTTTTCTAACCCCATTGGCAAATAATTTTGCTTGTTTTAAGCATCAACTCACCTAATTTGAATGAATTCCCCCAGAAAACAAGACTTAATATCTTATGTCATTTTACAACTTTAGTAAATGCATCTTGATTTAAGAAATGTTTTATATTTGGACTGGAAACAAGACAAAAATACTAAGTAAGAAATGCATTTTTTTGTAGTGCAACATGTATGTTAGACCCTATACCGACTAAACTACTGAAAGAGATGCTTCCAGAGGTCATATATCCTCTTCTTAACATCATCTTTGTCACTAGGATATGTACCGAAAACTGGTTTAAATCATATTTATCTGACCGTTATCAGTTTATAGCAGTAAATGAAGAGATGTCTTATCGGTCACAAGTTCAGTATGGTGTCCCACAAGGCTCAGTACTAGGACCGCTGCTGTTCACTCTGTACATGCTACCCTCACACACACACACACACACACACACTCTGTACATGCTACCCTTAGGAGATATCGTTAGGAAGCATGGCATTAGTTTTCACTGTTATAATGATGATACTCAGCTCTATATTTCTTCAAGCCCTGACGAAACTTACCAATCCACAAAATTAACAGAATGCATAGTTGATATAAAAAACTGGATGACTAGTAATTTCCTACTACTAAATCCTGAAAAAACAGAGATTCTAATTATTAGACAAAAAACTTCCTCACGTAATAACCTAGAATACCTTCTAACACTTGATGCTGCTCTGTTAAATCCTCGTCGTTGGTTAGGAACCTTGGTGTGTGTGTGTGTGTGTGTGTGTGTGTGTGTGTGTGTGTGTGTGTGTGTGTGTGTGTGTGTGTGTGTGTGTTTGTGTGTGTGTGTGTGTGTTCTCTTTGATACCAATCTTTCATTTGAAAGTCACGTGTCTAATATCTAAAAAAACACATTTTTTCATCTTAAAAATATATCTAAATTACGTCATATGCTCTCATTGACAAATGCGGAACAACTAGTTCATGCGTTCATGACATCAAGGCTAGATTATTGTAATGCTCTACTGGGTGGTTGCCCTCCACGCTTAATAAACAAACTACAGCTAGTTCAAAACGCAGCCGCTAGAGTTCTTACCAGAACCAGGAAGTACGACCATATTAGCCCGGTTCTGTCAACACTGCATTGGCTCCCTATTAAACATCGTATAAATTTTAAAATATTGCTGATTACTTACAAAGCACTAAATGGTTTAGCTCCCCAGTACTTGAGCAAGCTCTTAACGCATTATAGTCCTTCACGTCTATTGCGATCTCAAAGTTCTGGCCAGTTGATAATACCTAGAACATCTAAATCGACTGCTGGCGGTAGATCCTTTTCCTATTTAGCACCAAAACTCTGGAACAATCTTCCTAACATTGTCCGGGAAGCAGACCCAGTCTGTCAGTTCAAATCTAGACTAAAAACACATCCAGGATGTGTTAATAATTTAGTTAATAATTTGAAATTAACTACTTAAAAAAATTCTATGAACAGAAGTGTAAAAATGGTAAATCTCTTACAACATTTTAATGTAAAGCAAAATGTACAACCGTTATAATGTTACAATGTTTATATAATCATACAAATAATGAATGATATGACAGGTCAGAAAACAAACAATATCAATAACACTTCTACAGTAAAAGTCACTCTCGTTATTCTCCCGCTGAGCAACAGCTAAATCAAGTCTTTTGTTGGTGTTGAGATGCTCTAATGAAGTGAAGTCCTAAAAGATGTGTGTTTTCTCGTCTGAACAGGGTCCCGAGAGCAGAAGCACGTGATCCAGAGCGATCTCTCCACTGACTGACCTCCCGCGCTCAGCCTCGAACACCACCTGAACACACACACACACACACACACACACATCATTAATATTCATCATTACACCTGAACACACACACACATCATTAATATTCATCATTACACCTGAACACACACATCATTAACATTCATCATTACACCTGAACACACACACACATCATTAATATTCATCATTACACCTGAACACACACACACACACACACACACACACACACACACACACACACACACACACACACACAACACACATCATTAATATTCATCATTACACCTGAACACACACACATCATTAATATTCATCATTACACCTGGACACACACATCATTAACATTCATCATTACACCTGGACACACACACACACACACACACACACACACACACACACACACACACACACACACACACACACACACACACACACAATTCTATATAGATTTTGAATATTTCCAAATTGTGAAGCAAATAAATTATATTGTGATAATATTATAAATTAAAATATAGCCTATGACATAGAAACATTTGAATATTTCCAATAAATTCTATATAGATTTGGAATAATTCCAAATTGTGAAGCAAATAAATTCGAAATTGATTTTGAATATTTGTAAATTGTGAAGCAAATAAATTCTATATAGATTTAAAATATTTCCAAATTGTTGAGCAAATAAATTCTATATAGATTTTTTATATTTTCAAAATGTGAAGCAAATAAATTCTATATAGATTTAGGGTATTTCCAAATTGTGAAGCAAATAAATTCTATATAGATTTACGGTATTTCCAAATTGTGAAGCAAATGAATTCTATATAGATTTACGGTATTTCCAAATTGTGAAGCAAATGAATTCTATATAGATTTAGGGTTTTTCCAAAGTGTGAAGCAAATAAATTATATATAGATTTTGATTATTTAAAAATTGTGAAGCAAATAAATTCTATATGGATTCAGAATATTTCCAAATTATGAAGCAAATAAATTCTATATAGATTTAGGGTATTTCCAAATTGTGAAGCAAATACTGTAAATTCTATTGAAATTCTAAAAGTTCTTTGTAGTGTGTAATATTTGAGCCACTACTGTAGCCAATTGTTTCCACCACAGAATAAAAAAAAAATTCTTTCTTGCAATTGCATTGTTTACATCTCGCAATTCAGAAGCCAAAATTGTGAGATTGAATGTTTCATTTTGTATTCTGTGGTGGAAACCAGCTCCTGTACTCTCAGAAAAAAGCTGTCACTGGGGTTGAACCATTTCAAATGCTACATCTTTGTACCTAAAGTGTGCATATTAGTATCTCAAAGGTACATATTGATACCAATAGAGTATACATTAGAACCCTTTGAAAGGGAACCGTCCCAGTGACAGCTTTTGTACCTTTTCCGCTGAGAGTGTACAGCTCACGGGTCAGGCTCAGAAGTCAGGATTGTGAGATCTGATTGTGTTCCTCAGGCTGAATGCGTGCGCGCTCTCACCGCTTCGGGTCGGGTCCCGGTCTCGGTCCCGGGGCCGCTGATGCTGATCTTCTCGGATCTTCTCCAGTTGTGAGTGTGTGTTGCTCTCCTCTCCCACAGCGCAGACTCACTGTTGTCCAGCTGCACTCGTAAGATGTTCTGCTGGCCCAGGATGAGATAGTCAAACGTGAGACAGAAGCTGCTCTGCCGCATGTGATCGTCCAGGAGCAGCTTTATCCTCGACACCTCGTGCCTGATGCCCACGGGGCCCTCGAGGGCCAGGTAATACTCTCGTCCTTAAACACACAACCAGAACCAGACCCGTGAGATCTGATCACGCTGAAGCTTTCTCCATTTACTGGGAACTTGTCAATATGTGTGTGTGTGTGTGTGTGTGTGTGTGTATATATATTTTAATATAATAATATATATTTAATATTTAATAAATATTTAAATCTTAAAGTGACTAAATACAAGTTACTTTAATATGAATTTATTTTGCAGTACTAATATTTAATTTGATTGGAATTAAATATGGAAAAGGTTTATCCATTCAGCTGTGTCATAATCACAGCTGTCAGTATGAGAGGAAACTGTGACTTTACCGTTTTCATGATACTTGATGGTCCAGTCCAGATCATCTTCATGGTCCTGAACCCACTCACACGCTCCACGATCAAAGTCACAGTCCGTCAGGAATCCTGATCCCATAAAACACTTTCAGCACTTTCAGACAAATCTTCTGAATGTTCAAAACACAAGCGTCTGCGTAGAATCTACTAGAGTTTCCTTACTTTCCTTCAGCGGCGCTGCTTGGATCTCCTCCGGCTCTGATTCTGGATTATAAACAGGCACAAACTCATCTGGAACTAAAACACACAGGTCATGAAAAGTATTTTTCAAACAGAAAGAGCACATAATTATGGTAGCGCATTGCTGCTATATACATATTATTTTTCCAACTCAATTATGTCGTAATAACGAGATATGTTGTTAAAAGGCATATTTTTGTCATAATAACGAGATGTTATATAGTTAAAACTAAATATTTTTCTCGTAATAACGAGATGTTATGTTGTTAAAATTAAATGTTTTTCTCGTAATAACGAGATGTCATTAAAAAGACATTTTTTTCTCCTAATAACGAGATGTTATATAGTTAAAACTAAATATTTTTCTCGTAATAACGAGATATGTCATTAAAACGCATATTTTTCTCATAATAACGAGATGTTATATAGTTCAAAATAAATATTTTTCTCGTAATAACGAGATGTTATTTTGTTAAAATTAAATATTTTTCTCGTAATAACGAGATATTTCATTAAAAAGGCATATTTTTCTCATAATAACGAGATGTTATATAGTTAAAACTAAATATTTTTCTCGTAATAACGAGATGTTATGTTGTTAAAATTAAATGTTTTTCTCGTAATAACGAGATGTCATTAAAAAGACATTTTTTTCTCCTAATAACGAGATGTTATATAGTTAAAACTAAATATTTTTCTCGTAATAACGAGATATGTCATTAAAACGCATATTTTTCTCATAATAACGAGATGTTATATAGTTCAAAATAAATATTTTTCTCGTAATAACGAGATGTTATTTTGTTAAAATTAAATATTTTTCTCGTAATAACGAGATATTTCATTAAAAAGGCATATTTTTCTCATAATAACGAGATGTTATATACTTAAAACGTACTCGGTTACTAACGTAACCTCGGTTCTCTCTAGAGAGGGAACGAGTACTGCGTAATATCTTACGCTATGGGGAAAACCTCTTTTCCACGAGATATTGAAGCCAAAAATTATCCTTTAATTTTGATTAATGTAAAACGCTGTGCGGCAGCGTGCAGACATAGGCAAGACGGCTCGCGCGCCTATTGGCTGCCCTGCGGCAACAGCAGCAAGCCTATCGAGAGAGGCCCTGCGTGACGTGACATCCAATGGGGGTGCTTCGCGCCCATTTCGTCGCGTCCCGCCAGAATAGGCGTGGCCTTGGCCTATAAATACGCTCGACAGGCTGATACAAACTGGTTTTCAACGCTGAAGCGAACCAGCGCTGTTGTATGCACGGCAAGATACGCAGTACTCGTTCCCTCTCTAGAGAGAACCGAGGTTACGTTAGTAACCGAGTACGTTCTCTTACGAGAGTATCTCTCGTACTGCGTAATATCTTACGCTATGGGGAACACAATGTAAGACGCCGTGCGTACTGGGATCCGACACCAAAGTCCCAAGGGCAGTAGCCCGGGGCTCATATAGTGCATAATCACCGTAGACTCACAGAGAGTCGGAGAAGAGAGGCTACCAGCATCATTCCCCACGAAATAGCATCCCATAGGAGCTAGTTATGTCAACAGTATATCCCGCAGACAGGGTGAACGCGTTCAGCCTGAACTGGGCAAAAAAACGGGCTATTCAACACCCATGGAGCTGTTCCATCGATCAGTGAGCGATACTCAATCAAAACTCAGCATTCTGCGCCGGCGCAGCGGGACAGATAGTACTGAATTCTAGACCGACAGCAGCTTGGCCTGTAAGGCGGGAACTTCAGAATCAGAATCAGAATCAGAAAGAGCTTTATTGCCAAGTGTGCTTGCACACACAAGGAATTTGTTTTGGTACTGAGGCTTCCAGTGGACATATACAAATACAACATGAAACATAATACTACAAATTATAAGAATAAAAAATAAAAATATAAATATATGAGAATAAAACTATCACAGTTGGGTTTAGTCAGAATAGACATTTTCAGATTTACAGATTATGAACCTATTTACAGTGTTTTGAATATTATAAATAAATAAATCTACATATAAGTATCACCTGAGTTGTGGGATATTGCACTAAACAGTGGGAGTATTGCACTTACAGGCATATGCCTTGGGAGGAGTGTTAACTGTTCAGGAGGGAAATGGCCTGTGGGAAGAAACTGTTCCTGTGCCGAGATGTTCTTGTGGCCAGTGATCTGAGTCTCCGTCTTGACGGTAACAGTTCAAACAGGTGGTGTCCAGGGTGAGTGGAGTCTGTGATGATTTTACCTGCTCTCTTCCTCACTCTGGAAGAGTACAGGTCCTGGAGGTTTGGCAGGGGGGCACCAATAATCCTCTCCGCAGTCCGGACTGTCCGTTGTAGTCTCCTGATGTCTGATTTGGTAGCTGAACCAAACCAGACAGTGATGGAAGCGCACAAGACAGACTCAATGACGGCTGAGTAGAACTGAATCAGCAGATCCTGTGGCAGGTTGAACTTCCTCAGCTGGCGAAGGAAGTACAGTCTCTGCTGGGCCTTTTTCACAGTGGAGTCAATGTGATTGTCCCACTTCAGGTCCTGAGAGATGATAGTGCCCAGGAACCTGAATGACTCCACTGCTTCCACAGTGCTGTTCATGATGGTGAGTGGGGGGAGTGCTGAGCTGTTCCTCCTGAAGTCCACGATCATCTCCACTGTTTTGAGCGTGTTCAGCTCAAGGTTGTTATAACTGCACCAGGCAGCCAGCTGTTCAACCTCCAGTCTGTAAGCAGACTCGTCACCGTTTCGGATGAGACCGATGACAGTGGTGTCGTCTGCAAATTTCAGGAGCTTGACAGTGGGGTCTTTAGAAGTGCAGTCATTAGTGTACAGGGAGAAGAGCAGTGGGGAGAGAACACACCCTTGGGGAGCACCAGTGCTGATTGTGAGTGTCTTGGATGTGTGTTTCCCCAGTCTCACTCGCTGCTGCCGGTCCGTCAGGAAGCTGGTGATCCACTGACAGATCGAGGATGGTATGGAGAGCTGGGTCAGTTTGGCTGTGAGAAGACCAGGCATGATGGTATTGAAGGCCGAACTGAAGTCCACAAAGAGGATCCTTGCATAAGTCCCTGGTCTGTCGAGATGTTGCAGGATATAATGCAGTCCCATGTTGACTGCATCATCCACAGACCTGTTTGCTCTGTAAGCAAACTGAAAGGGATCCAGCAGGGGTCCAGTGATGTCCTTCAGGTGGGCCAGCACCAGTCTTTCAAACGACTTCATGACCACAGACGTGAGAGCGACAGGTCTGTAGTCATTAAGTCCAGTGATTTTGGGTTTTTTGGGGACAGGAATGATAGTGGAGCGTTTGAAGCAGCAGGGAACTTCACACTGCTCCAATGATCTGTTGAAGATCTGCGTGAAGACCGGGGCCAGTTGGTCAGCGCAGGCTTTTAAACAAGCAGATGAGATGCCGTCTGGGCCTGAGGCTTTCCTAGTCTTCTGTTTTTTGAAGACTCGGCTCACGTCCTCCACACAGACCTTAAGCTCAGGTTGGATGGCAGGAGGGGGGAGTGATAATTGGAGAACAGGAGGTGATGCTGAATGTGTGAAGTGCAGATCAGACCGGGTGTGTGGTGTGAATGAGGGCTTTTCAAACCGACAGTAAAATGAATTTAAATCGTCAGCCAGGTGTTGATTGTCCACAGATCGAGGGGATGGTGACTTGTAGTTGGTAATGTTCCTCAGGCCATTCCAGACTGATGATGGGTCGTTGGATGAAAACTGGTTTTTCAGTTTATCAGAGTAGTTCCTTTTAGCAACTCTGATCTCCTTTGTCAATCTGTTTCTGGCCTGGTTATACAAGATTTTATCCCCACTTCTGTAAGCATCCTCTTTTGCATGACGAAGGTGTTTGAGTTTCCCAGTAAACCATGGTTTATCATTAGTGAATGATAAGAATGTCCTGGTAGGAATGCATGTATCCTCACAGAAACTTATATATGATGTTACAGTATCTGTGAGCTCATCCAGATCATTGGTAGCAGCTTCAAAAACAGTCCAATCAGTGCAATCAAAGCAGGCCTGTAGATTCTGCTCTGCTTCATTAGTCCATCTTTTTACAGTCCTTATTCCAGGTTTAGCTGATTTCAGTTTCTGCCTGTAGGTCGGTATGAGATGAACCAAACAGTGATCAGAGAGCCCCAAAGCTGCCCGTGGGACGGAGTGATACGCATTCCTTATTGTGGTGTAACAGTGGTCCAGTATATTACTGTCTCTGGTGGGACATGTAACGTGCTGTCTGTACTTTGGTAGTTCACGGGAAAGATTTGCTTTGTTAAAATCCCCAAGAATGATTAAAAGAGAGTCTGGGTACCTTTGTTCCGTTTCAGATATTTGTTCAGCCAGCTGTTGTAGCGCCGCGCTCACGCACGCGTCTGGAGGGATGTAAACATTCACGAGAATGAAAGAGGAAAATTCCCGAGGCGAGTAGAAGGGTTTACAGTTTATGAAATGTGCCTCTAAATTAGGAGAGCACATCTTCTTCAGTGTTGTTACATCTGAACACCAACTTTCGTTAATGTAGAAACACAATCCACCACCTCTCGTTTTCCCTGTTAGCTCCGCGATGCGATCCGCTCGGAACAGCTGGAAGCCCGGCAGATGTATTGCGTTGTCCGGTATGGCTTCACTCAGCCAGGTTTCAGTGAAGCACAAAGCAGCAGAGTTAAAAAAATCCTTGTTAGTGTGGGTGAGGAGAAGAAGTTCATCCGTTTTGTTAGGAAGGGATCGGAGATTCGCGAGATGAATGCTGGGGAGTGCAGTGCGCAGGCCGCGCTCGCGGAGTTTAACCAGCGCGCCGGCACGCTTCCCGCGTTTGCGTCTGAACGCGCGTTTGAACAACACCGCTGCCCCTCCGACGAGAATGTCCAGCAAAACGTCCGAATAATCAAAAACTGTAGAAAAGGTTTCTGGTGTGTGTTTCCTAATGTCCAGTAGTTCGTCTTTGGTGAAACTGATAGGAAAAGAATGACTAAACGCAGAACAAACGAACAAAAACAACACAATAGCTGGAGAGCTCCACACCGAGGCAGCCATCCGCGGCGCCATCTTGGATCTTGGATCTATAACTTCTAGGTTATAGAACCTTATAAATGTAGACGGCGAGGCCCAGCCCGCCGCCATACAGATATCATGCAAGGAAATCCCACTAGACCACGCCCACGAAGAGGCCACGCCTCTCGTGGAGTGCGCTCTGACACCCAAAGGACACTGCAGGCCCTTAGAAGTGTAAGCCAGCGCTATGGCATCGACTATCCATCTGGATAGGCTCTGTTTTGATGCGGCCAGTCCCTTGGAGCGTCCGCCAAACAAAACAAAGAGCTGCTCGGTCTGCCTGAAGACAGACGAGCGGGACACATAAGCCCTCAGCGGCCTGACGGGGCAAAGGAGATTAGCATCCGCTTCCTCATTGTTCACCGGGAGGGCGCACAGGGAAATAACCTGGGCCCTGAACGGTGTTGTTAGGATTTTGAGATTTTGTGTGTTGGTATCAACTGTCCTTGTGTGAAGGTTTGTCTTGTTCTCTTTTTCTCTCTGTATGTTAACAAGCTTGTTTCAGATGGGCGTTACCTCTGTTAATCTGTGGAAGACTGTGATTGGACCAGCTATGCACCTGACCTGGATATAAGGACCGCCTCTGACACTCTATCAAGGCCTTTGAGCCTCGCTGACTTTGTGCTTCTGTGTTTTGTGGTTGTACTGTTTAGGTACTTCTCGTTAGCTTTGTTTGTGTCACCATTGTTTGATTGAGAAAGAGTGTCGTGCCAGAGAGATTATTAGTGTTTAGTGAAATTGAGTAAGTGTTTGTTGAATGTAATACTATTTCGGGTTTTCTTCTATCTGATTATTGCCTGATTGATTACCTCTTTGGATTCTAATTCTAACTTGTCAACCTGATACTATCATAAATGTGTGTAAGCATTCTTGTAATTATTACCATACCAAGGGATGTAGGGGGTTTGACGCCAATTTATTTATATCTATTTTTCACTTTGTTTGTGTAAGGGAGTTAGGTAAGTTAAACTGTATTTTCATTTCTTCTTTCTTTTGTTAAAGGTTATTTAGATTCTAAAAAGTAAATTGTTTTGTTTGTTATTTTGGCCTTGTCTGCCCCTGACGATAACCCCTTATGGTCAATAAAAATCATATTACTCTTTATCTCTCTGGTAGTGTGACTCTCTTCCTTTTTCTGTTGCGGCTGACCCCTAGAGGTCGTAACAGAAATTGGGGGCTCGTCTTAAAAATAAGTTTTATTGAAAAGAAAAAAAAAAAAAACAATTGGAGTTTCGCCACTGTGTGTTAAGAAAAAAGGAGAATTAGGAACTCATGAAATTTGCTTTGTATATTGTTGTTTGGCTAGTGGTTTTCACTTTGAGGGGGAGGGAATTTGGTATGTCTTTAAAGTTTGCACTAGATAAATTTGCGATTCAACCTACGTCTGAACAGTTAGATATTTGTCGTAAAGATGATTTGGTCACGATTGCGGATTTTTATCAAATCACAGTTCCTCGTGGTGCAGTTAAACAGGAGATTAAGGAGGTAATTTATAAACACTTGATGGAGCGTGGAGTTTTGCCAGAGCGGAGTGAGTCGGCGGGTGTTGCATTTCAGTTGCCGGTTTCTACGAGTGAGGGTGAGCAACCCAAACCTAATGAGCTGGCCGGCATAGATCCCGTCGATTTAGCTTCTCCGCGAGATCCTTTTCTGGCGATCAGACTGAAAGAGTTAGAGGTGGAACTGAGCAGACAGCATTATGAGAGTCAGCTGTTGCATGTACGCACAGTTGAGCTTGAAACCAAGCGAGATATCAAGCTCAAGGAGCTGGAGCTGGAGCTCAAAATTAAATCATCTGTTTTCCCCTCAGCTGTTGATGCGCCTGACATGAACGTGAATGTATCGTCACCTATGATTGTTTCCACTCCGAGTCCTATTCCTGCACCTCGACGCAACTCACAAGTAAGTCAACCTGAATTTGATATTAGTCGTCAGATATCACTAGTGCCACTTTTTCGAGAGACCGAGGTTGACACTTATTTCAACGTGTTTGAACGAATCGCTGGCACGTTGAAATGGCCGCGGAATGTTTGGCCGCTGTTGTTACAATGTAAACTTGTGGGTAAAGCCCAAGAAGTCTGTTCAGCGTTATCGCTTGAGCAAAGTTTGGATTATGAAGTAATGAAAAATGCCGTTTTGCGTGCGTATGAATTAGTCCCTGAAGCCTATCGGCAGAAGTTCCGGAATCATGTGAAAACCCCTAGTCAAACATATGTTGAGTTCGCTAGAGACAAAGCAAGTTTATTTGAGAAATGGTGCGCCGCAAACAAAATAGTCACGTTTGAGCAGCTTAAAGAATTAATATTATTGGAGGAGTTCAAGAATTGTTTACCAGAGAAAATTGTGGTTTACTTAAATGAGCAGAAGGTTTCCGCTCTTTCCGCTGCTGCAGTTTTTTCTGATGAGTTCGTACTTACGCACAGAGTAGTGTTTTCACCCACGAAACGTAATCTTCCTGATCGTGTTCGTAGTTCTAAGGATTCCTTAGTGGTACCTAAGAACGTTTTGAGAGCAGACTTTACGGAAAACCGTGAATGTTTTTACTGTCATGACGTCGGACATCTAATTTCTGTATGCCCGGTTCTGAAACGTAAAACTGGCAAGAAAGTAAACACTTTCAAAAGCGTTGCGTTAGTAGAGCGGCCTATCTTTTCCATCGAGCCAGAGTCTCTGGATTATACGACCGCTGAATCCGCTTTTAAGCCGTTTATCTTTGATGGTGTTGTGTCATTTAATGAAGCAGATTTGGAAACGAAACCTATTTGTATACTCCGTGATACTGGTGCTGCGCAATCCTTCATTTTAGAGAGTGTGTTACCATTTTCAGAACTTTCAAACTGTGGTTCCAGTGTGCTAGTGCAAGGCATTGATCTTACTGTAGTTAGAGTTCCTTTGCACAATGTTTATTTACGCTCCGGGATTATTTCAGGGAACGTTAAACTGGCAGTTCGGGCTGAATTACCTGTGAAAGGTGTATCACTCATTCTAGGAAATGATTTGGCAGGTGATAAAGTTTTCTGTTTGCCTGAAGTGATAGATGTTCCTGATGTACATAATGAAGATGCACTGCAGAAAGAATTTCCCCAAGTATTTAGTACGTGTGTAGTAACTCGAGCTCAAGCTCATAAGCTAAAAGAAACTGTGGATTTATCTAAAACTTTTCTGTGTGCTGATAATTCTCGTGAGACAGAGGAAAAAGCTGATGCAGCTGAGTTAAAAATGTGTGCACTTCCCAATGTTGATTTTCCATTTGGAAGAACTATGTTAATTGAGGCACAACGTGCCGATCAAACTCTGTGTCATTGTGCTGAAGCTGTTGTTGAGCCGAGTGTTTTGCCAGAGTGTCCAGTGGCTTACTTCTTTGAAGACGATGTTCTTATGCGTAAGTGGTCTCCAGGTCATGTCAAGGAGGACTGGGGCACTGTTATTCAAGTTGTCGTTCCAAAACCTTATCGAGAACAAGTGTTGAGTGTAGCACATGACCATGAACTGTCGGGTCATGTAGGAGTTCGAAAAACGTATGATAATCTGTTGAAACACTTTTTTTGGCCTTCCATGAAATCAGATGTTTCAAAATTCTGTAAATCTTGTCATGCGTGTCAGTTATCCGGTAAACCCAATCAAGTTATTCCTCCAGCACCGTTGAGGCCGATACCTGTGCTTGGCGAACCGTTCGAGCGTATTTTGATTGATTGTGTTGGGCCACTACCCAAAACAAAATCTGGAAATTCCTACTTGTTGACATTAATGTGTACGTCGACTAGGTATCCTGAAGCAATACCACTACGCTCTCTTAAAGCTCATGCAGTTGTTAAAGCAATCATTAAATTCTGCACCACTTTTGGAGTACCGAAATACATTCAGTCCGATCAAGGAACCAATTTTATGTCTAGGGTGTTCGCCAAAGTAATAAAAAAATTAAATATTAAACATCAAGTATCTAGCGCTTATCACCCTCAGTCACAGGGGGCAATCGAAAGATTTCATCAAACTCTCAAGTCCATGCTTCGAAATTTTGTGTTGATCAACAGAAAGAATGGGACGAGGAAATCCCACTATTGTTATTCGCAATTCGTACCACGACTCAAGCATCTCTCGGATTCAGCTCTGCTGAATTGATTTTTGGGCATACTGTGCGTGGACCTTTGAAAATTTTGCAGGAGCAGATCCTTTCATCTGATCGTCCTACTCCTGCAACGAACGTCTTAGATTACGTTAGCTCGTTTCGTGAGCGACTTCATAAAGTGTGGAAGTTGGCAAGACGTTCTCTTGATTCCGCTCAAGACCAAATGAAAACTCGATATGATCAAAAAGCTGTGCAGCGATCATTCCAAATTGGAGAGAAAGTTCTCGTTTTACTTCCTATGCCTGGTTCAGCGCTTAAGGCTAGATTTACTGGACCCTATGATATTAAAGAGAAATTAAGTGTCACTGATTATGTTGTTAACACCCCAAATCATAAGAAAAAGTCACGCGTCTGTCATATCAATATGCTGAAGGCATATGTTACGCGGTCTAATTCTGAGACCAAGATCCCTGTTGTCACTGTTGCTCCAGTAGATGTATCACCCTCAGAATATTCACCAGAAATCGATGGTTTGAAGATGAACAGTGCCGCGTTCACAACCGCTCGGTTGCCTAATTCAGAAACTTTGTTAAACTTTTCAGCAAGATTGTCGCACTTGTCTTCATCGGCCCAGGCTGACATTTTAAATTTGATAAAGAGGTATCCGACTTTGTTCAGTGACTCGCCTACAACTACACGCGTGTTAAAACACGACATTGATGTTGGTTCACATGCGCCCGTTAAGCAAAGTGCTTACCGAGTAAATCCACTTAAGAAGGAACTGATGAAACAAGAAACTCAGTATTTACTTAAACACAATTTGGCAGCCCCTAGTTCTAGTCCATGGTGTTCACCATGTCTTCTCGTCCCTAAGCCCGATGGTACTTCAAGGTTCTGTACAGATTACAGGAAAGTTAATGCGTTAACTAAGGCTGATTCCTTTCCACTTCCGCGAATGGAAGATTGCATAGATCGTGTGGGTAATGCCAAATTTGTGACTAAACTCGACCTACTAAAAGGTTATTGGCAGGTGCCGCTCACGGAGCGAGCGGCTGAAATTTCTGCATTCGCCACCCCTGAGGTATTTCTACAATACCGGGTTATGCCGTTCGGTCTTCGAAATGCTGGAGCTACCTTTCAGCGGTTAATGTCTATTGTGTTATCCAACATATCTAATTGTGAAGTTTATTTAGATGATGTTGTGTGTTATGCTAGCACTTGGGAAGAACATATTAAGGTTTTAGAGGAAGTCTTTGGACGCCTTAAAAATGCTAATCTTACCTTGAATCTAGCAAAGTGCGAATTCGGTTGTGCTACAGTCACCTATTTGGGTAAGGAGGTTGGTAGCGGTCAGATTTGCCCTTTGAATTCAAAAATTCAAGCTGTTCTTGATTTTTCCATTCCGAACAATAGAAGAGATCTCCGTCGATTTCTCGGAATGACGGGTTATTATCGATGCTTTTGTAAGAACTTCTCATCTGTAGCTAGTCCTCTTACAGAATTACTGCGTAAAGCAGTCTCATTCAAGTGGACTTCTGAATGTCAGTCCGCTTTTGAAGCATTAAAGACTCTGCTCTGTAGTGCTCCTGTACTTGTTGCCCCTCAGTTTGAAAAACCATTCTTGCTAGAAGTTGATGCCAGTGGCACTGGTATCGGAGCGGTTTTGTTGCAGACCGGTGAAGATGATTTGAATCATCCGATCAGTTTCTTTTCAAAGAAATTTCTCAAACATCAAATGAACTATAGTACGATAGAGAAAGAGGCTCTTGCCTTGATTCTTGCCTTGCAACACTTTGAAGTGTATATTGGTTCGAGTGTATCACCTATTACCATTTTCACTGATCATAATCCTCTTACGTTTCTCCAGCTAATGTCTAATAGCAATCATCGGTTAATGCGATGGTCTCTGATTTGTCAAAGCTACAATATGAAGATCTGTCATAAGAGAGGTATCGAAAATGTACTTGCTGACTCACTGTCCCGTGTCAACTAGTAAAACATTATGTTTTATTTTATGGGTGGGGGTGTTAGGATTTTGAGATTTTGTGTGTTGGTATCAACTGTCCTTGTGTGAAGGTTTGTCTTGTTCTCTTTTTCTCTCTGTATGTTAACAAGCTTGTTTCAGATGGGCGTTACCTCTGTTAATCTGTGGAAGACTGTGATTGGACCAGCTATGCACCTGACCTGGATATAAGGACCGCCTCTGACACTCTATCAAGGCCTTTGAGCCTCGCTGACTTTGTGCTTCTGTGTTTTGTGGTTGTACTGTTTAGGTACTTCTCGTTAGCTTTGTTTGTGTCACCATTGTTTGATTGAGAAAGAGTGTCGTGCCAGAGAGATTATTAGTGTTTAGTGAAATTGAGTAAGTGTTTGTTGAATGTAATACTATTTCGGGTTTTCTTCTATCTGATTATTGCCTGATTGATTACCTCTTTGGATTCTAATTCTAACTTGTCAACCTGATACTATCATAAATGTGTGTAAGCATTCTTGTAATTATTACCATACCAAGGGATGTAGGGGGTTTGACGCCAATTTATTTATATCTATTTTTCACTTTGTTTGTGTAAGGGAGTTAGGTAAGTTAAACTGTATTTTCATTTCTTCTTTCTTTTGTTAAAGGTTATTTAGATTCTAAAAAGTAAATTGTTTTGTTTGTTATTTTGGCCTTGTCTGCCCCTGACGATAACCCCTTATGGTCAATAAAAATCATATTACTCTTTATCTCTCTGGTAGTGTGACTCTCTTCCTTTTTCTGTTGCGGCTGACCCCTAGAGGTCGTAACAGGTGTGTTGAGGGATTTTGGCACGTACCCGTGCCTTGGTTTGAGTATGACTTTTGAGTCATTAGGCCCAAACTCAATACGGGACGCGCTTACTGAAAGCGCTTGCAAGTCCCCCACGCGCTTCATTGAAGCAAGAGCCACAAGAAATACCGTTTTGAAAGACAGGTGCTCCATGTCTGACAAATGGATTGGCTCGAATGGGGCACCTTTCAGGGCTTCCAGAACCGTAGAAAGGTCCCACATAGGGACTGAGGGAGGTCTGGAAGGATTCAGCCTCCGAGCTCCCCTGAGGAATCGCACGACGAGGTCGTTCTTCCCCAGTGACTGGCCAGACGTCGGTTTTGCAAACGCCGCTATGGCCGCCACGTATACTTTGAGCGTGGACGGGGTTCTACCCTTATCCAGCAGCTCCTGAAGGAAGGAGAGCACTTCCGTAACCCCGCAGTCTACGGGTGAAAAGCCCTGAGCTTGACACCAGGTAGAGAACACTGACCATTTCGAGGAGTAGAGCCGTCTAGTAGACGGGGCCCTAGCCTGCGTGATCGTGTTTAACACTCCCTCCGGGAGGTTAGCCGGTACCCGTTGATGGCCCACACATGTAGGGACCATAACTCCGGGCGAGGATGCCAAATCGAGCCCTTTGCCTGAGAGAGGAGGTCTCTCCTCACCGGTATCGGCCACGGGGCAGTGCTGGCCAGCTGCATCAGGACTGGGAACCAGGTTTGGTTCGTCCATAGCGGAGCCACGAGCAGCACTGGGCATCCATTTTCCCTGATTCGTTCCAGCACTTGAGGCAGGAGCGAGACGGGGGGAAAAAGCATAGAGGGGGCGTCGGGGCCATACGTGGGCCAGCGCGTCCCTGCTCTTGGAGAAAAAGTTCGGACAGTGAGCGTTTTCCTGGGACGCGAACAGGTCCACCTGCGCTCTGCCGAATGTCTCCCACAGCAGTTGGATCGTCTGCGGGTGCAGCGACCATTCCCCTGCTGGGACATTGTTTCTGGACAGTCTGTCTGGTCCCAGATTCAGGTGACCAGGCACATGCGCTGCTTTCAGTGAAAGCAGGTTGTGCTGAGCCCAGCCCAGGGAAGCGTTTCGTCAGCCTGTAAAGGCTTCGGGACCTGACGCCGCCCTGGTGATTTATGTACGCCACCACTGACATGTTGTCCGACCGGACTAAGACGTGGCGGCCTTTTATCTGGGGACAAAAACGCCTTAGCGCGTTGTCTACTGCCAGCATTTCTAGACAGTTTATGTGTAGGAGCTTCTCCCGTTCTGACCACTGGCCAAAGAACGGTCTGCCCTCGAGCAGCGCTCCCCACCCCGAGGTGGAGGCGTCCGTGGACACCACCTTCACACTCGAGGGAGTCCCCAGACTCACGCCTGACTGGTACCAGTCGGCTTTTTTCAAGGTTTCAGAGCCGAGACGCATTTCCTGTCGACCCTGAGGCGAAACAGACCAGCGGCCCAAGCCCCGGGCGGAACTCGTGCTTTCAGCCATAACTGCAGTGGGCGCATGCGAAGCAGGCCCAGCTGAAGTACTGAAGATGCTGAGGCCATGAGGCCCAGCATTTTCTGAAACCGTTTGAGCTGGACTATAGAGCCGCGGCGGAAGGATTTCACGGCGCGCTGAATGTTCAGTCCTCGCTCCGGCGACAGACGTGCTGTCATAGACAGCGAGTCCATCACTGTTCCCAGAAGGGAGATTTTCTGGCTGGGAGACAGCGAACTCTTCGCCCAATTGACTGTGAGACCCAAATTCTCGAGATGCTTGAGTAATGCGGTCTTGTGTTCTATGAGCTCTGATCGTGATCGAGCTAGAATCAACCAGTCGTCCAAGTAGTTCAAAATTCGCATGCCCTGAAGTCTCAGGGGTGCGAGAGCCGCGTCCATGCACTTCGTGAATATACGGGGTGCTGGAGACAGGCCGAACGGTAGGACTGTGTATTGATATGCCTGGCCCTCGAAGGCGAATCTCAAGAATCGCCTGTGACGTGACGCAATCTGTATTTGGAAATAGGCGTCTTTCAGATCTATTGACATGAACCAGTCTCCCTGGCGCACGTGCGCGAGGATTTTGCTGGTTGTCAGCATTTTGAACTTGCGTTTCAGAAGCGCTTTGTTCAATTGTCGCAGATCTAGAATGGGTCTGAGACCCCCGTCTTTTTTCGGTACCAGAAAATATCTGCTGTATACACCCCCTTCGCTCTGAGATAAAGGTTCTATGGCCCCTTTGCTCAGTAGTTTCGCTATTTCGGTTCGAAGTAGATGAGATACTTCATTGTCCACCGTGGTTTCGACACGCGCCGTGCAACGGCGGGGACGTCGAGCGAACTGTAGCGAATAGCCCCTCTTTATAGTGTTCAACACCCATTCTGATACCCCGGGAAGCATTGCCCATGCATTCGCGTGGATAGCTAGAGGCAGAATGATATCCGGGCTCTGGCCGCGGCACAGCGGCGGCTGCAGAGCTTCGGTGTGCTGAGACATGAACACTGTGTTTAAAGTGTGCGAGGCGGGGGGCGCGCCGATCACGGCGGGCAGCCTGTTCGCACTCGCTTTCTCTATGACAAATTGTGGAGAGAGAACGAGCGGGACAAACCCCGTAGGGTTCAGCGTGTCTGTGAGTGAATGTGGGCGCGGGACAGCGGGCACATTTACTACACTGAAAACACCGTCGGCTTGCGCTGACTGAATATGTGTTGGTTTCGTTTTTACAGAAACCGTGGGACACGCACTGTGTAGTGTTTGTGGGCACTGTGTCGTGGGCACATTCACTACGTTTGCACAATCGACATGAGTCGATTTTATTTGTGCTAGCCCTGAACTGTGGCGGGCTGTGTCTGTGTGCGGGAATGGGCACTGTGACGTGGGCATTCTTACAACACACATAACACCATCGGCTATGGCCGGGACACCAGAAAATACACTCTTTATTGGATTTATCTGGGTCGCCGTAAAAATGGCGTTAATGTGCAGGCAAGCGGGCTGTGGTACCGGCTTGTTTACTGCGAAATACACTGGAACAGTCACATTGTTTGGAACTGAACGAGCGAGAGGTTTCGGTGGAGTCTGGCCGCGGCGAGACTTAAACACCGTGGGTCTTAGCTGACTGTATGTGTGTTGGTTTCGTTTTACAGAAAACGTGGCACATGCAGTGTGTAGTGTTTGTGGGCACTGGGTTGTGGGCACATTCACTACATTTAATGCACAATTGACATGAGTCAATTTAATATGTGCGAGCCCTGCACTGTGGCGGGCTGTGTTTGTGTGTAGAAAAGAACACTGGGCTGTGGGCATTTTTATTACACTCAAAACACCATCGGCTGTGGCCGGAATACCAGACAATACATTGCTTATATGATTTTTCTGGGTCGCCGTGGAAACAGCATTTGTGTGCAGGCAAGCGGGCCATGGTACCGGCTTGTTTACTGCAAAATACACTGGAACAGTCACATTTTCTTGGAACTGAACGAGCGAAAAGTATCAGTGCAAGTCTGGCCGCGGCGAGACTAAATTTTATCTGCTGCGAGAGCTGGGATCGAACACGGGTCTCCCGTGCGATGGCTGTAGGTTTCGCCACTGAACCACAGGGGGAAACGACAAAAGCTTAAAATAGCTCGAGCACATAATAGAGCGTCATCACAGTTTTGTGTGTGTTGGCGTTTGTTTGCATGCGTGCGTGTTATACAACAGGCTCATTGCTGCAATATTGACATTTTCAGCCGCTCAAACTAAGAGGAACTGAGAAATGTTTGAGAAATGGAGATTGGTCCGGCCTCGGCGGGACTAAAAATACACTCTATCCTCATTTCGCCGATGACGCATGCCCACGGGGGGCGGGGTAGCTTTCTTATAACGTAAAGAAAGCTAGCCGCGGTTTAATGCTGGCCCGTTTCCCTGACGACTCGCGGGCAGAAGGGGGAGATCCACAGAGCTCGCCCAATCCTCACTGTCCGACGCGGGGATATAGCAGCTGGCCTCCTCTACAGATGCAGCTATCTCGTCGTCATTAATGGCGGAAGCGGCGGCGCGCGGCGGCCGTTGTCCGTCAGTGAGCGACTCGATTGAAGCTGGTGAAGCTGGCGGGCGAACCGGCGAGCTTTCACGGCTGGAGAAGGATCGGGGACCCGCTGAGTACGGCGCTTTGCGGCGCGGCACTACAGCGGGCGGGAGTCTCACTCACCATGGCAATAGCTGGCCTCCTCTACCGATGCAGCTATCTTGTCGTCACTAATGGCGGAAGCGGCGGCGCGCGGCGGCCGTTGTCCGTCAGTGAGCGACTCGATTGAAGCTGGTGAAGCTGGCGGGCGAACCGGCGAGCTTTCACGGGCTGGAGAAGGCTCGAGGACCCGCTGAATACGGCGCTTTGCGGCGCGGCACTACAGCGGGCGGGAGTGCAGACTCGGAGAGAAAATGCCAGGCAAGTCCTCAGAGTCACCATGGCAATAGTTCCACAGGAACGAAGCGTCTTCAAAAAGACGCTTGCTCTTTTAGAACAGATACAAAACAGAGAAAGAGTGTGAGTCGCAGCGGCGAACACACACTCAGCAGTGAAAAGGATATGAACGCCGGAAAGCGTAGCAGGTACGGCGGCTGAAGGCGGCGAGGTGTAGGCCAGCGACTTCAGGCTCGAAGGCTCGTCCCGCAGAAGGCTTACAATCAGACGGCGCGGCTTCTCACTCCGGATCCAGCGATGCAGTAGTGCTTCGCTGAAGAGTTGAAAATCAGTTTGTATCAGCCTGTCGAGCGTATTTATAGGCCAAGGCCACGCCTATTCTGGCGGGACGCGACGAAATGGGCGCGAAGCACCCCCATTGGATGTCACGTCACGCAGGGCCTCTCTCGATAGGCTTGCTGCTGTTGCCGCAGGGCAGCCAATAGGCGCGCGAGCCGTCTTGCCTATGTCTGCACGCTGCCGCACAGCGTTTTACATTAATCAAAATTAAAGGATAATTTTTGGCTTCAATATCTCGTGGAAAAGAGGTTTTCCCCATAGCGTAAGATATTACGCAGTACGAGAGATACTCTCGTAAGAGAACTAAATATTTTTCTCGTAATAACGAGATGTTATGTTGTTAAAATGAAACATTTTTCTCGTAATAACGAGATCTTATTTTGTTAAAATGAAACATTTTTCTCGTAATAACGAGATATTTCATTAAAAAGGCATATTTTTCTCGTAATAACGAGATGTTATATAGTTACATTTACATTTATTCATTTAGCTGACGTTTTTATCCAAAGCGACTTACAATTGCTATGTATGTCAGAGGCCGCACGCCTCTGGAGCAACTAGGGGTTAAGTGTCTTGCTCAGGGACACATTGGTGTCTCACAGTGGATTCGAACCCGGGTAGTTAAAATGAAATATTTTTCTCGTAATAACGAGATGTAATGTATTTAATTGCAAACG
The DNA here is from genome assembly GCF_051911475.1 of Siphateles boraxobius. Classification (NCBI taxonomy): domain Eukaryota; kingdom Metazoa; phylum Chordata; class Actinopteri; order Cypriniformes; family Leuciscidae; genus Siphateles; species Siphateles boraxobius. The sequence goes on from NW_027509197.1 coordinate 41,092,033, forward strand.
TTTACTATTGTTATAAGTTAAAAGGGTCGTATTTGACCTTTTCCCATGCATGTTCATCTGTCTTCAGTGTGTGATGTTGCTGTTCCAGTTCTTCTCTATATCAGTGTCAGTGTTTCTGAACTCCTGAAACACCTCCATCGTATCTTGAGTTTCTTCCGGGAACGAACACGTCACAATATTCCTCTTTATAATAATTCATGTGCAGAATAAAGGGGCGGGGCCTGGTTGAGTTAGTTAGTAGTGTGTTAAACTGCCGGTTATGGTAATGGGCGGGGCATTTCCCAAACACACTCGAAGCGCTCGACCAATCACAACACACTGCTCCAGCCGACCAATCAGAGCACAGTGTGCTTTTCAGAAGGAGGGGCTTCATAGAGACAGGAAGTAAACAGAGCGTTACTGACAGACTGGGAAGAGAGGAGCCGCAACAATGGAGAATATGAGGAAACTACAAGCGGAAACTTGTCTGCACTTTCAGAGATTCTGGATAATTGCAGGAGCGACGGATGAAAGACTGTCAAACAGCTGTTCTGCAGAGCGATAATAAAAGGCTCTCGGTCTTTCCGGCCGATCCTTCCTCTGGGAATGATGGATTTTCCCGTTTGAGCTCGTGTGTGTCTCGAGCTGTATTATCTCTAACACTATCACACACAGACGGGGATTCTGCAGTTTAATGTCTTGTTGAGAGATTTAGAGATCAGAGAATACATCAGACACATCTTTTATGTTTTAAAGGATCCTGTTGTCACGCCTGTTCTGGGTTTTATGTATTTTATTTTGTATATTGTCATAATTGTAGTTCCTCTCTAGTGTCATGTGACTCCCCATGTGACACATCCATTCATGTGACTCTGTTTCCTTTGACTTGTTTTCATTGGTTCCTCTGTCCCATGTGACATGTTCTGATTGGTTCACAGTGTTCGTAAATCTTATCATTATTCATTAATCCTTATATATATATATATATATATATATATATATATATATATATATATATATATATATATATATATATATATATTGTATATGTATATACCCCTCTCATGTTTCCATCATGCCTTGTTTTGCTTTGTTTGTTGTAACCCGCTTTTGGCGAGTCATGTTCATGTTCAGGTTTATGTTCAAGTTTATGTTTTTTATAATCAAGCCAAGTTCTAGTCATCGTCTTGTTTTGTTTAATGCAATAAACATGAACTAAATTACATAAAATGTAACACACAAATGTGTATTACTGATAATAAAAATGTTGGGACTTCTGAGAATGTCCTTTTAATGTTTTCTTTTACAGTAAATTATATGGTAATTTTTTTATAGTATATGAATGTTATATAATTTTAAAGTATATTATATGTAATTTTACTGTTATATGTAATTTTACTGTAGCATTTATACAGTAAAAAATGACATATTTTTACAGTGAACACTTTCCCCCTTCTAATAATAATAATTATTATTGCTATTGTTAATTATTTTATGAATCTGTATGCATACATACATTAACGTAATGAATTATTATTATTATTGTGCCTTTTGGTTTTCAATCTTCATTTGTTGTGTGTTTTTAAATTTTAAATTTTTCGAAGTTGTAAATAAAGATCATTGGAGCACATTTTACAAGAAAAGACTATTTCAGTTCCCTTTCGTTGTCACTCCGAGTTACGTCGGATGACGACGAATGGGGTTTCGCTTAGAACGCCTATCGACTTCAAGCATTACAAAACGAGCCAATGGCAAAGAAATGCCATGGGTCTGCGGAATTTGCATAGCGTATCTCCGCCTTACCTCGTGGGTATAAAAGGAGGACGCCGGCAACAGGCAGATATGTTTTCGCTTCGGAGCCAAGAGTATTTCTTCACTTCTCAGTCATCTCTGACTTTGCTCTACGAGACGAGCTTCTCTCTCCGGTGTTGGTGTGACGGCGATCTGCAGCGAGCTCACAGTGCCTGCTGATCTGTGCAGTGATCTGCCAGTGTGTGTGTGTGTCTCCCTGTGTGCTTCAACATCGCAGAGGTTTTTTTCTCCTCTCATAAAAGAGCTCGCACGCGGCACGTCTTTTTAAGGACGGCTCGCCCGTGCATTTCTGGTTGCAGCGGACTGGTATCGGACTCTGATGGGCACGAGCGCTGTCTAGTGTGTTTGGGCTTTGATCATGCTTGAACACACTCGTGGGTGACTCATGTTCTCGCTGGGAACGTGATCATCGCGTCATATATAGGTCGAGACTCGGTGAACTCGCAAGAGTGAGAGTCCCCTCATCCACCCCCTGATCTTCGGCTGGTGGCCAGGGTGACCTGAGGGTTACGGTCTGTATCAAGGCGCCGACTATGTGTCCGCGACCCCAGCCCCCCTCTTCAATGACGGTGCCCGCTAGTGAACTGCTGATTCCCGCGAGTCTACCCTCGGGTGGCCTGCGTGTTTCAGTTGAAGCTACAGAGGAAGATGCCATGTCTGTTGCAGCATCACTAGGTGGGTTTGAGTCTTCTGGAAGTGAGGGCTCGTCACAGTTGCCACCTTCCGGTGTGCATACGGCTGTGCCTGAGTCTGATCCGGAGATGACGACCATGCTTTCCTGGGACGATGGGTTTTGGGTAAGGCCGCCAACCCTCGTCCACGGCAAACCCCAATACCTCTCTTCCCGGACGTGCATGATGAGATCTCGAAGTCCAAGAAGACCCCTTGTCTTCTCGGGACCGCTCGCTGATCTCATCCGCCTTTCCTCCCCTCGATGGGGCCGCTGCCCACGGGTACACTGGGGTCCCCACGGCTGAACGCTCTGTTGCGATGCTATGTGTCCTCAGAGTGCTTCTTCTCGGCGTGATCCTAAGCACCCGCCCGTGGCCTGTAGTTTTTCGTCTACGCTTGTGGCGAGATCCTATAGCGCCACGGGACTGGCAGCCGCCTCACTGCAGGCCATAGTCATTCTGCTGGTCCACCTGACCCAGATGCTCATGGACCTGCACGAGGGCGGGACTGACCCAGGGCTCTTCACTGAGCTGCGCACCGCCACTGACCTTGCTCTCTGAGCGACGAAAGTGGCCGTACGCTCCCTGGGTCAGGTGATACTCACCATTCTGTGGCTGAACCTGTCTGATGTGCTGGATGTGGCGCTGACCCGTCTGTCCGACATTCCCATATCCCAGGTCGGCCTCTTCGGCGGTGCGGTTGAGGGCTTGCCCAACAGCTCTCAGACGCCCATGAGCAGACTGAGGTTGACTCTGTCCCGATGGCCCCGCCGTCCGCTCAGATCCCTCGGTCTGCCCGCCGCCGAGGGCGCTCTCCCGCCACAGTCCTCTCCAGCCCCGCACCCCGCTACACGCCGGGTTAAGCGGCGCTCTTGAGATGGGCTCCTCAGAGATGGGACTCAGTTCTTTCCAGGAGTTGGTAGCAGGACCACTCCTTTCCCCGGGGGAGGGCCGGGGAAGAATCCTTATTCTCCAAAGAACTGACTCTCCCGTCTCTGAGCACAGAGTTCTCGGACGTCACAGAGCGCCGCCCACAAGCCGTGCTCTCCTCGTCCCCCTCTGTCCCAGAGGTGGTTGACACGGCGTGCCGTCCACGGACCGCTTCGCCCCTGTCCCCCTCTGTTGCTAGACCCCTGGCAGAGCAGGCCCCCGCGGGACGACCAGCCTGGTCCTCCCCTGGCCCCCTCTGCCAGGGTGCGGTTGCTAACTGTGCCCCCACATCGGGCCGCTATGCCGTCCACGTTCGGGCCAGTTACTCCGCTTCGCTGCCCCTCCGGGGGGACGCCTGTGGTTCGCGTGATCCCGCTTGTTCAGTTCCTGGGAGCCCGGTTAGAGCTTCCCCGTCTGTCCCGCTGACCATCAGGCTCGGCTATGCAATTCAGTTCACACGGTCTCCTCCCCGCTTGGGGAGTCCGCTCCACTTTTGTCGGTGGCTATGCCCCCATCAGGAGAGCAGATATTGCCACCCTGCTGGCGAAGGGTGCAATCGAGACTGTCAGGACCCCGTCGCCTCTGGCATGTCAATTGCCTCGAGTTGCTGGCCGTACGTCTTGCTTTGCGCCACTTCCAGGCCGTGCTCAAGAACCAACACGTACTAGTCCTCTCAGACAATACCGCCACTGTAGCGTACATCAACCATCAAGGTGGTCTACGCTCCCGCCGTATGTCGCAACTCACTCGCCACCTCCCCATATGGAGTCAGAAGCATCTGAGGTCGCTTCATGCCATTTATATCCCCGGAGCCCTGAACTGTGCAGCCTACGAGCTCTCACGGCTTCAGCCACTCCCTGAAGAATGGCGACTCCATCCCCAGTCGGTCCAGCTGATTTGGGACCAGTTCGGGGACGCACAGATAGATCTGTTTGCCTCCCACGACTCGACCCATTGCGCCCAGTTTTATTCCCTGACCGAGGGCACGCTCGGCACGGATGCTCTGGCGCACAGCTGGCCGCAGGGCCGCAAGTATGCGTTTCCCCCAGTGAGCCTTCTTGCGCAGACCTTGCGCAAGGTCAGGGAGGACGCGGAGCAGGTCATTCTGGTCGCGCCGTACTGGCCCGCCCGGACCTGGTTCTCCGAACTAGTACTCCTCGCGACAGCACCTCCCTGGCCGATCCCTCTGATGAAGCCTATGGCACCCTCGTCCCGATCTCTGGAACCTCCACGTGTGGCTCCTCGATGGGACGAGGCAGGTTTGAGTACCCTACCACCAGCGGTGGTGGCTACCATCACTTCCGCTAGGGCGTCGTCCACGTGACACGTCTATGCGTTGAAGTCGAACCTCTTCGTCAGCTGGTGCTCTTCTCAACGAGAAGACCCCCGGAGATGCTCGATCAGCGTTGTGCTTTCCTTCCTTCAACAGGGGCTGGAGCGAAGGCTGTCTCCCTCCACCCTGAAGGTCTACGTTGCCGCTATTGCCGCACACCATGACCTCATCGAAGGTAAGTCGGTGGGGAAGCACGACCTGGTTATCAGGTTCCTGAGAGGAGCGAGGAGACTAAATCCGCCTCGCCCTCCTCTCGTTCCCTCTTTGGACCTCTCAGTGGTTCTAACTGCCCTGAAGAGTGCTCCATTTGAGCCCCTGCAATCAGTCGAGCTTAAATTCCTGTCTATCAAGACAGCGCTCCTGGTTGCACTGGCCTCCATCAAGAGGGTAGGGGACCTGCACGCATTCTCCGTTGACGAAGCGTGCCTGGAGTTCGGGCCGGCTTACTCTCACGTGATCCTGAGACCCCGGCCTGGATACGTGCCCAAGGTTCCTACCACTCCCTTCCGGGACCAGGTGGTGAACCTGCAAGCGCTGCCCCTGGAGGAGGCATACCCAGCCTTGCACTGCTCGGTCCAGTACGCGCTCTCCGCGCCTATGTAGACAGGACGCAGTGTTTCAGGACCTCAGACCAGCTCTTTGTCTGTTATGGTGGGAAGCTGAAGGGAAAGGCTCTCTCAAAGCAAAGGCCGACTCATTGGATAGTGGACGCCATTGCTTTGGCATACCAGCAGCAAGGTCGACCGTGCCCCCTTGCTGTGACTGCCCACTCCACCCGGAGTGTGGCATCCTCTTGGGCTCTAGCGCATGGCGCCTCGCTAACAGACATCTGCAGAGCTGCAGGCTGGGCGACACCAAACACATTCGCCAGATTCTATAATCTCCGAGTGGAGCCAGTGTCCTCTCGTGTACTCGCTTCAACCAGCTAGTACTGGACCCGCTCAGGTGTCTTCGCTTGCTCGCCATTCCACTCCACGGACTGGATACGTGCGATATTCTCCACAGGTGAGCTTCCCCGAAAGCCCTGAGCTCCTCCAGCACTCCTGACGTCGGCGCCAGTGTCTATTGCCTGCGTATTGGCTAGGTGCCTCCCGTGTGCATGGTCCCTCCCCTGAGCGACCCCCACATGTGTATTTCCACTGTAAGCCTCTTTGAGCATGTGTCTTTCCCTTGGCAAGCCACCTTGCCACCCCTGGGGTTGAAATATTCCACCTGCGGCTGGACACCCCAGTGTTCTCCATATGTCTCCTTCGGGTCATATGTGTATTCTCTAAGTCCCCCCCTCTGGGTTGGCAGTAATTGCATATTTCCCCTAAACTTTGGGATATGCTCCCCAGTGTACCTTGGTATTCCTGTGCTAAATAGGAGTCCTTCGTCCGTGCCAGTCTCACAGCAGGGATCTCAGATTTACGCAGGTTACTGGAAGACAGCTGAGAAGGTGGCGTGATTAGACTGGTAACCCCATTCGTCGTCATCCGACGTAACTCGGAGTGACAACGAAAGGGAACGTCTCGGTTACGTATGTAACCCTCTTTCCCTGAGTAGGGAACGGAGACGTTACGTCTTCCTGCCACTTTCCGCTGTACCGCGGGGATCGCCTGAGCTCAGTCTTGGCTCCTCAGCGAAAAAACATATCTGCCTCTTGCCGGCGTCCTCCTTTTATACCCACGAGGTAAGGCGGAGATACGCTATGCAAATTCCGCAGACCCATGGCATTTCTTTGCCATTGGCTCGTTTTGTAATACTCGAAGTCGATAGGCGTTCTAAGCAAAACCCCATTCGTCGTCATCCGACGTAACGTCTCCGTTCCCTACTCAGGGAACGAGGGTTACATACGTAACCGAGACGTTTTTCTACATCAAAATGTAATGTTTAATTCAACCGTTTCGTTGTAACTGTAATTTTCTAGCAATTTTTGGGTGAAAATATATTGGGTATTAAAAAAAATATATATATATATAATCTCATTCAAAATCTTTCAAAAAGTAATGTGTTAATTATACAAAATATGTCTGGTAAATAATTTGAATTGATGTTGTCGCAAACAGAATGCAGATTTTAAGTCAGTGCAATTAAATTAGTATAAGTATAGTATAGTTTTTAATAATAATTTTAGTATAAATTATGATCTCATCCAATCATCATATTAACATTTGGTGGAGGAAAAAATTATCTAAACATTCTTAAATCAAGATACATTTACTGGGGAAGCAAAATTACTGAAGATATTAAATCTTGTTTACTAAAAAAATGCATAAAAAGGAAGTGAGTTTGTGTTTAAAACAAGAACAGATATCTGTCAGTGGAGTCAGAAAAATAATCTTAATTCAAAGGAAAACAATAATTTTTGGGGGGTTTGATAAATGTTTACAGTATACAAATCTTAATATCTTCAGTCATTCTGCTCCTCCAGTAAATGTATCTTGATTTAAGAATATTTAGATATTTGCGCTGGAAAACAAGACTTGAATACTGAGGAAGAGCATCATTTTAATGGAGTGTAAAGAAGTAATTAAGTTATAAATAAATGCGTTTATTGATGATGCAAATTTCAGTCATATGATGAGACGAGTTTAATAAACACTTATTTCATTTAAGCATTTGTTCTTATTTCAAACACACCAATGCTGCTTTCCTCTCTCGGGAAATATTAATCTCGGGAATGTGGTTGGGAATGGGAAGTTTACTCAGTCTCCGTGTCTGTACATGTACAGTAGATATTCATATACAACTGCGGCTCACGGTTCAGTCCCAGCATGCCCTGCAAACAGAGCCCTCTTGACTTATGAAGAGCACTAAACATTAGTGTTGATATTGTAAGCTAAACTAAACTCTGTTTTGTTCATTTAAATGGAGCTGAATGATTTCTGAAGGATCATGTGACACTGAAGACTGGAGTAATGATGCTGAAAATTCAGCTTTGATCACAGGAATAAATTACACTTTACTATATATTCACATAGAAAACAGCTGATTTACATTGGAATAATATTTCAAAATTTTGACTGTATTTTTGATCAAATAAACGCAGCTTTGATCACAGGAATTAATTAGAATTTTACTACATATTCACAACAGCTGTTTTACATTGGAATAATATTTCAAAAGTTTTACTGTATTATTTTGTTTTTAAATCAAATGAATGCAGCTTTTGTGAGCAAAAGACAGTCTTTCAGAAACATTAATAAACATATTGACTCTTTTGAGCGGTGTGTGTATAAGTGGACTCCAACAGTAGAGCTTTGGCGCTTGCAACCAAGAGAAAGCTTCGATTCCCAGAGAAAGCAAGAACTGATAAGAATGTAAAAATGTGTATTTTGAAATGCAATGTAATTCGCTTTGGATAAAAGTGTCTGCCAAATGCATGCATATAAATATGAGGAGTAACTTTAGTGAGAGCCGAGGATCACTCACAGAAAACGTCTCCTCTGGGATCCAGCTGGTTTCCGGTGTCGTCCTCCTCTTCCTCCTCTTCATCGTAGAACTTCTCCTCCTCCTCGGGGCCGATGTAGAGCCCGTCGCTGTAGTCGAAGGGTTGCAGCCGGAGTCGAGGAGAGCCGGTCGCCGCTGGCTCTGCGATGCTGTTGTCAAACCGGCCCAGAATACGAGTCTTAGACGGGGAATCGGGAATAACTGCAGGGAAAGATGCCAGGAAATGCATGAGGAAAATAGGATGAAATCCTGTACGCTGATGTCAAATGATCTTATAAAGCCATTAAAGGGGACATATCATGAAAATCTGAGTTTTTCCCGTGTTTAAATGCTATAATCCAGTTCTTCTAATGACACAGAAAACGTGAAAAGTGAAACCCAGTAACTCTGTTCTGGTGAGTCTTTCTCTGAGAGCATGACGAAAAATAAACCGATCAGATTTCTCCCCTTCTGATGTATGAAGAGGATCTTATTATAATATTACCGGCCCTTAATCTGCACGTTTATAATATTAACGGCTCTTAATCTGCACGTTTATAATATTACCGGCCCTTAATCTGCACGTTTATAATATTACCGGCTCTTAATCTGCACGTTTATAATATTACCGGCCCTTAATCTGCACGTTTATAATATTACCGGCTCTTAATCTGCACGTTTATAATATTACCGGCTCTTAATCTGCACGTTTATAATATTACCGGCCCTTAATCTGCACGTTTATAATATTACCGGCCCTTAATCTGCACGTTTATAATATTACCGGCCCTTAATCTGCACGTTTATAATATTACCTGCCCTTAATCTGCACGTTTATAATATTACCGGCTCTTAATCTGCACGTTTATAATATTACCGGCCCTTAATCTGCACGTTTATAATATTACCGGCTCTTAATCTGCACGTTTATAATATTACCGGCTCTTAATCTGCACGTTTATAATATTACCGGCCCTTAATCTGCACGTTTATAATATTACCGTCTCTTAATCTGCACGTTTATAATATTACCGGCTCTTAATCTACACGTTTATAATATTACGGGCCCTTAATCTGCACGTTTATAATATTACCGGCTCTTAATCTGCACGTTTATAATATTACCGGCTCTTAATCTGCACGTTTATAATATTACCGGCTCTTAATCTGCACGTTTATAATTACCGGCCATGATCAATGATATTACCGGCCCTTAATCTGCACGTTTATAATATTACCGGCCCTTAATCTGCACGTTTATAATATTACGGGCCCTTAATCTGCACGTTTATAATATTACCGGCTCTTAATCTGCACGTTTATAATATTATAATATTACCGGCTCTTAATCTGCACGTTTATAATATTACGGGCCCTTAATCTGCACGTTTATAATATTACCGGCTCTTAATCTGCACGTTTATAATATTACCGGCTCTTAATCTGCACGTTTATAATATTATAATATTACCGGCTCTTAATCTGCACGTTTATAATATTACCGGCTCTTAATCTGCACGTTTATAATATTACCGGCCCTTAATCTGCACGTTTATAATATTACCGGCCCTTAATCTGCACGTTTATAATATTACCGGCTCTTAATCTGCACGTTTATAATATTACCGGCCCTTAATCTGCACGTTTATAATATTACCGGCCCTTAATCTGCACGTTTATAATATTACCGGCTCTTAATCTGCACGTTTATAATATTACCGGCTCTTAATCTGCACGTTTATAATATTACCGGCTCTTAATCTGCACGTTTATAATATTACCGGCTCTTAATCTGCACGTTTATAATATTACGGGCCCTTAATCTGCACGTTTATAATATTACCGGCTCTTAATCTGCACGTTTATAATATTACCGGCTCTTAATCTGCACGTTTATAATATTACCGGCTCTTAATCTGCACGTTTATAATATTACGGGCCCTTAATCTGCACGTTTATAATATTACCGGCTCTTAATCTGCACGTTTATAATATTACCGGCTCTTAATCTGCACGTTTATAATATTACCGGCTCTTAATCTGCACGTTTATAATATTACCGGCTCTTAATCTGCACGTTTATAATATTACCGGCTCTTAATCTGCACGTTTATAATATTACCGGCTCTTAATCTGCACGTTTATAATATTACGGGCCCTTAATCTGCGCGTTTATAATATTACCGGCCCTTAATCTACACGTTTACACACACCAGCCGACATTCGGTTTCTCGAGCGACAACAGTGAACAGTTCTAACGCAACGGCAGAAGATCCAGCAAAGCCTGAAACTGTTCTGCCGTTGAGCACAGACGAGCACTGAACACTATTGACCAGAACACGTCACCGCTGTCTTATAAACACCTCAGGAACTGTGGACACTTGTGTAGAAGTTCAACATGATGATGAGATGATCAATATAACTCCAGACATACAGGTCCTTCTCAAAAAATTAGCATATTGTGATAAAGTTAATTATTTTCCATAATGTAATGATAAAAATTAAACTTTCATATATTTTAGATTCATTGCACACCAACTGAAATATTTCAGGTCTTTTATTGTTTTAATACTGATGATTTTGGCATACAGCTCATGAAAACCCAAAATTCCTGTCTCAAAAAATTAGCATATCATGAAAAGGGTCTCTAAACAAGCTATTAACCTAATCATCTGAATCAACTAATTAACTCTAAACACCTGCAAAAGATTCCTGAGGCTTTTAAAAACTCCCAGCCTGTTTCATTACTCAAAACCGCAATCACGGATAAGACTGCCGACCTGACTGCTGTCCAGAAGGCCATCATTGACACCCTCAAGCAATAGGGTAAGACACAGAAAGAAATTTCTGAACAAATAGGCTGTTCCCAGAGTGCTGTATCAAGGCACCTCAGTGGGAAGTCTGTGGGAAGGACAAAGTGTGGCAAAAAACGCTGCACAACGAGAAGAGGTGACCGGACCCTGAGGAAGATTGTGGAGAAGGACCGATTCCAGACCTTGGGGGACCTGCGGAAGCAGTGGACTGAGTCTGGAGTAGAAACATCCAGAGCCACCGTGCACAGGTGTGTGCAGGAAATGGGCTACAGGTGCCGCATTCCCCAGGTCAAGCCACTTTTGAACCAGAAACAGCGGCAGAAGCGCCTGACCTGGGCTACAGAGAAGCAGCACTGGACTGTTGCTCAGTTTTGCATGTCATTCGGAAATCAAGGTGCCAGAGTCTGGAGGAAGACTGGGGAGAAGGAAATGCCAAAATGCCTGAAGTCCAGTGTCAAGTACCCACAGTCAGCGATGGTCTGAGGTGCCATGTCAGCTGCTGGTGTTGGTCCACTGTGTTTTATCAAGGGCAGGGTCAATGCAGCTAGCTATCAGGAGATTTGAGCACTTCATGCTTCCATCTGCTGAAAAGCTTTATGGAGATGAAGATTTCATTTTTCAGCACGACCTGGCACCTGCTCACAGTGCCAAAACCACTGGTAAATGGTTTACTGACCATGGTATTACTGTGCTCAATTGGCCTGCCAACTCTCCTGACCTGAACCCCATAGAGAATCTGTGTGATATTGTGAAGAGAAAGTTGAGAGACGCAAGACCCAACACTCTGGATGAGCTTAAGGCCGCTATCGAAGCATCCTGGGCCTCCATAACACCTCAGCAGTGCCACAGGCTGATTGCCTCCATGCCACGCCGCATTGAAGCAGTCATTTCTGCAAAAGGATTCCCGACCAAGTATTGACTATTGTGTGCATAACTGAACATAAATATTTGAAGGTTGACTTTTTTTTTTGTATTAAAAACACTTATTTTATTGGTCGGATGAAATATGCTAATTTTTTGAGACAGGAATTTTGAGTTTTCATGAGCTGTATGCCAAAATCATCAGTATTAAAACAATAAAAGACCTGAAATATTTCAGTTGGTGTGCAATGAATCTAAAATATATGAAATTTTAATTTTTATCATTACATTATGGAAAATAATGAACTTTATCACAATATGCTAATTTTTTGAGAAGGACCTGTACATAATACATACATAAATGTGTCCACTAACATTCAGAAACTCTTCCTGAGTCTCTCCGTAAGGCTGCACTCGCTACTGGTTATTCTGGGATTCTGGATGAGTGAGATTGACCTGTTTTGTTATTGCTGGAGTTTCTGAAGCTCGTGTAAAGACTCCGCCCTCTTCTGAACGGAGGCGGAGCTGCAGCTCATTTGCATTTAAAGCGACACACACATAAACGGCACGTTTTTACTCACACCCAAAAAGGGGCAAATTTAACTAGCTATAATAAATTATCTGGGGGGATTTTGAGCTGAAATTTCACACACATTCTGGGGACACCATAGATTTATATTACATCATGTGAAAAGGGGATAATATGTCACTTTTAAAAGTCAAAAATGCCTATATGGAGACTGATTCATGCTTCCGTAGCATTATTGCATTAATCACACAACGTGCTTTATATGCTCCATGACTGCATGTTCGGAGACACGGGAGACTTTTCCATGCAAACTGAATATCCAAGCGTCTGCTGTGCATGAAGCCATTCGCAAAGTCCATAATGTTAACACTTTACATTAAGGTTTCGTTTGTTAACAGTAGTGACTAAATGAGTGAACATTAGAAGGTACTGGACGGTACTGCTAAAAATGTAAATCTCGATATTTTTCAATTATTTTTTGCATTTAGCAGACAATATATATTCAGTATATTAGACTCTCTCTCTCTCTCCCTCTCTCTCTCTCTCTCTATATATATATATATATATACATATACATATAAATATATACCAGTATTTTTATCAGTGTAAAATAAAAATAATTTATCAACTAAATGCATTCTATACATTCTAAAATACAATTTAATTAAAAAATTATAAATGTAATAAAATAAATAAATAAAATAATACAAAAGTTAATTAAATAAATGAAATAAATAAATAAAACATCAATGAAATGAAAATAATTAATAAAATAAGACAACTTTAATTGAATAAAATGCAATTTAACAAAACAAAACAAAAAATCAATAAAATACATAAATGTAATTTAATCAAATAAAATGTAATTAAAAATAATCAAATTAATTTAATAAACAGCTGTATATATATATATATATATATATATATATATATGCACACAGTTCATTTATCTATTCACTTTTAAATTATATTTATCTTTAATTTAAATGTGTGTACTGTATATAACTGTATATACACTATATAGGTGTACATTTATTATAAAAGTTTAAAAAATAATTTTAATTAAAATAATTTATTAAAAAAGAATGAAAAATCAATAAATTACTACATATAATAATAAATAAATTAGATAAAAATAATTAAATATGTAGTGAAGGGTTTAAGGGTTTATAACACAAACGACAGAATAATTGCGAAGCGAAAGTGGCACAATATGTGGCAAAATTTATCTTGATTATTTTGTTTTCGTAATCCAAAACAAAATTCAACGAATCCCCTATAGATAATACAGAGTATTAACAAATGAGGTCTTATTGTAAAGTGTTTCCAGTTAAAGCGCTATAGCAGAAGTTTCACTGTAACTGTAAAAAACTGCTGTCATTTTGTTCAGAAATCACGTTCAAGATCAGAAGACGAAACTTCTTCATGCACGTGAAACGATTGCTCACGTTCTCACCGTTGAGAAACGCATCTGCTTTTCCTTTATCAGCTTCCCAGGATCTGTGATAAAAAGGCTTGACTACAGAAACACAAAGGATTCAAGAGATGTTGCTCAGGTTGAGAGCTCAGATTTCCTGTTTTTCTTAAAAACGTGTGGATTTTCATTGATTTCTCAGCAGAGGATGAAACCGGTTCCTTTGAAGAACATCATCTCTTACCTGAACAATCAAATCCACTGCCACGGAAACCTGGCTTGCATTTACACCTGTAGGATCCGTGTTTGTTGATGCACTCGGCGTGAAGACTGCACTTGTGTGTGTCCGAAACACACTCATTTATATCTGAAATATCACAGAGTCGCATTATCGCTTTCCAAAGCAATGAAGCAATCCAAATATTCTTTTGCATTTCAGGTGAGCAACTTTCTGTCATGCATAATGAAGTATATTATTAATTTTCACCAAGCATTTAAAAGATTCTTCATTAAAGAGATACATATGATGTTCTTCCTCAGTGTTTCTGTCTCGTTTTCCAGCACTAATATGTAAACATTCTTAAATCAAGATACATTTCCTGCAAAATGACTGAAGATATTAAGACTTATTTTTTATGGGAATATAGAAAAATAATATTTTTTCCCTTTTAATTAAAAAATTTTTTCTGAGTCCACTGACAGATATTTGTTCTTGTTTTAAACACAAACTCACTTAATTTTGATACATTTTTCAGCATACATTAATGAATATTTTAAGTAATTTTGCTTCTCCAGTAAATGTATCTTGTTTAGTTCTTCGCTGGAAATTCCACCATTCAACATGATTTGCTTCTGATTTGTCTCTTTCACAGAAGTAAATATCATCACTAAAGACTCCAGAGCTCATAAATGGAGAGTTTTCTTCCAGAATGCGACTCATTTGCTCAATCATACCAGTAACAGTAAGTCACACGGTTTCTTTCTCACCAACACAGTCGTATTTCCCATTGACGTATTTGAGATCGTAACCCTCCTGGCACTTGCAGTAGTAGCTTCCGAATGTGTTGATGCATTGCCGGTTGAACGGACATTGATTTGTCCCGGTTGCACATTCATCAATGTCTAAAGAAGACGATGAGGGAAAACAACACGAGTTACTTCTGAACTAAATCCCACATTTTACAACCAATGTTTTCTCCAGCGGTTGTTGATTCAGCAATGCCATGAAGAAACCGTTTTAGAAGCCATTCCTTGAAATAACCATTTTTTCTTAGTGTAAAGAGCTTTTTAATAATCTAAAGAACCATTTTTCCCCCCCGTTAAATCTACGGTAAAAAACAGGCAGCTTTGGTCGCCAGAAATTTACCGTAAAAAAATACGCTAGCAACATTTCAGGTTTTTCCACAAGCTGAGAAAGTTAATAATAATGTATAGAAGCTGCAGTTTCATTCACAAAAACACTAAACACCATCATAGTAACACACGTGAAATTTTAAAAATGCAATAAATATTAATTTAACAACATTAAATGTAACAAAAAACCCTAATGAATGTACATAACTGATTAGAAACATAGTTATTTCAACAAAAATACATCAAATGTGAAGTGTCTCACTTCAATCTGTCTCACACAAATTTTTTGACTGGAAATTATACAACGACTTGTTCTTTTACTCTTCCAAAAAATGTAAATTTAACGGTATTTTAAATCTACGGTTAGATCTATCACGGTTATTCACCGCATATAGTACGGCAACTTTCTGTTAACCAATTAACAGTTTTTCACCGTAGCATTTTTACAGTATTTTACCGTTAAAATTACAATCATTTTTACAGTGCACTCTTAAAAATAAAAGTTCTTTATTGTTGCATTGATGGTTCCATTAAGAACCTTTAACAACAACCACAGACAGCAACATAGTGTCGGCTCAGATGCGGCCCACATCTGGGCCGTGTGGAGTCGAGGTGTACCGGATGTGGGCCGGATGTGGGCCGACACTATGTTGCTGTCTGGGATGGAACCAGTGCAAACTGCCTCTCGAGCAACACACTGATCTGAAGAGCCGATTCTCACCCACGCATAATTATGACACAGTCAGAATAATGATATAAAAAACAGATTTGAAATACTACGTCAAAATAATAACACAAATTCAAAATTCGAAATAATGACATAACAATCATAAGTGTCTAAGTCGAAATATTGACATAAAAAGTCATAATTCTGACATACTATAAGTCAAAATGACAAAAATTCTAAATTCTAACTTACTAAGTCGAAAATAATGACATAAACATCATAAGTATCAGTGAAACTGAAAACTGCGTCTCTCATAGAGCAACACACTGATCTGAAGAGCTGATTCTCACCCACGCATGATTATGACATTGTCAGAATAATGATATAAAAAACATATTTGAAATACTACGTCAAAATAATAACGCAATTTCAAAATTCTGACTTAAAAAGTCGAAATTATGACATAACAATCATAAGTATGACGTACTAAGTTGAAATAATGACTTAAAAAGTAAAATTTTGAAATAATGAAGTTAAAAAAAGTCAATTATGACATACTAAGTCCAAATAATGACATAACAATCATAAGTGACTAAGTCGAAATATTGACATAAAAAGTCATAATTATGACATACTACGTCAAAATGACAAAAATTCTAAATTCTGACTTAAAAAGTCGAAATTATGACATACTAAGTGGAAAATAATAACATAAACATCATAAGTATCAGTGAAATTGAAAACGGCCTCTCTCATAGAGCAACACACTGATCTGAAGAGCCGGTTCTCAATAGAAAAAGGTTAAAGGTTCTTCATGAAACCATCAATGCAACCATAAAGAAGCTTTATTCTTAAGAGTGAAAGTGAAGCTCTGTCAGTGATGTGGAAAGCGGGTCTCACCCACGCAGGTCTTGGCATCGGGTGCCAGCTGAAGACCCGGGGACGGGCACACACACCGGACCTCAGCCTGGACCTCCTCGCAGCCGTACTGACAGTGAGCCACAGAACACGTCCTCGAGTCTGCACACAATCACAGCTCACATTGCATCTGCATTCAGCCGTCTAATGTACAAACCGTGGCTACAGAAAGTCATCTTTTAGGCCGTTTTGTTCCTTTGAACATTTGAATAATTTTTTTTTAAAAACATAAACATGAGTAAATAATGATAAAACCTCATTTTTATGAGACGAACTTCATTTCAACGTTTGAATATATTGTGTTTTGGTCATTTTAAGAACATAAACATGAGTAAATAATGACATTTAATTCATTAATTTAATATTCAACAATATTATTGATCTCCTGAATTGACACTATTATACAAGAATTGAACTGAGCTGGACGATGACATCACGCTTTTCTCCAGAGCCGCTATATATATATAATGAACTAAATTGATAACTTTTTTACCACAGAAATGAACCATCACTGAACCTACTTAACTGGACTGTGATGCTATTTTCTTCTAGAAACAAACTTTGTTGCATTATTTTCCTGCTTTGAAACAATCTGTGTTGTAAAAAGCGCTATATAAATAAAAGTGACTTGACTTGACATAACTTTAATTTGTTTAGGTGAACTATTGATTTAAAGGTTTGAATATACAACAACATAGTGTTGGCCCAGATCCGGCCCACATCTGGGCCGTGTGGAATCCAAGTGTGCCGGATATGTGCCGGATGTGAGCCGGATGTGAGCTAGATGTGGGCCGGATGTGAGCTGAATGTGAGCCAGATGTGGGCCGGATGTGTGCCGGATGTGAGCCAGATGTGAGCCAGATGTGTGCCGGATGTGAGCCAGATGTGAGCCGGATGTGAGCTAGATGTGAGCCGGATGTGAGCCAGATGTGAGCCGGATGTGAGCTAGATGTGAGCCGGATGTGAGCTAGATGTGTGCCGAATGTGAGCCAGATGTGGGCCCGATGTGTGCCGGATGTGAGCCAGATGTGAGCCAGATGTGGGCAGGATATGTGCCGGATGTGAGCCGGATGTGAGCTAGATGTGAGCCGGATGTGAGCCGACACTGTTGCTGATAGAGTCACTCACTTGCGCAGGACCCGTCAGGCATTAGCATGTATCCGTTTAAGCAGTAGCACATGTAGCTGCCGAACGTGTTCATGCATCGATGCTCACAGGGACGAGGCTTCAGCCCGCACTCGTTCAGATCTGAACCAGGACAAACAGATCAAGTTAATGTTGAAATAAGGACTTTAATTATGACATACTGAGTCAAAATAATGACACAAAAATCATAATTATGACATACTAAGTCAAACTAAGAGTTAAAAATCATAATTTTTGACATAAGTCAAAAAAATTATATAAAAATCATAATAATGACATGCTAGGTCGAAATAATGACATCAAAATCATAAGTATTACCTACTAAGTTGAAATAATGACTTAAAAAGTAAATTATGACATACTAAGTCTAAATTATGAAATTAAAGTGTCGAAATTATGACTCAATAAGTCAAAATGATGGCCGTCATAATTTTGACAGTAACAATTTCGACTCATAATTAATATAAATTTGACCATTTTATGGATTTAGTTAATTCATTTATTTTTTAATTCATTTTCAATTACATTTTATTAGTTAAACAGCTCTTAAACATACTTTATCACTAGAATTTGTTTTTAAATAACTTGTTAAACATGAAAGTGTGATGCATTTCTTCTGATATAGTTCCTTTTAGCATAAAGTGTTGTTTAACACTGAGTCGAGAACCCCATGAAGTGTGTGTGTCTGAGAGTGTGTGTCTTGAAGCACACACACCTTGACTGCACGTCTTCCCGGTGTATCCGGAGAAACACTTGCACTTGTTGGGCCCGACACACTCGCCGTGCTTGCATCCCAGATCACACTGAGCTGGACAAACATTATAGAGATATAGATATATATATGTCAGAAAAGGAAACAGACCAGGTCAAATCTGCTCTCGTCTGGAAACAGAGCCAGATTTATCCTGGTTTAAAAGCACCAAACCACAGAAACAATGAACATATCATGAGTTTATGCATGGAATATTTTCCCAGTTTTTCCATGTTTTGAATGACTAGATTCAACAGAGAAATTTGAAATCTCACCATAGACTGACTAAATGAACCCTTGTGTGTGTGTGTGTGTGTGTGTGTGTGTGTGTGTGTGTGTGTGTGTGTGTGTGTGTGTGTGTGTGTGTGTGTGTGTGTGTGTGTGTGTGTGTGTGTGTGTGTGTGTGTGCTGGAAATCCTTCACATAGTTTGGTGTTTTGAATTGCTTTAATATTTCAAGTGCAAGAAGGTGGGAAGAAAACAAATAAGTATAAAAATTATCAAAAATAATTTCGACTTTTTATCTTGTAATTATGACTTTTAAAGTAATCATTTTAATTTAGTAAGTCATAATTAAAACTTTTTATGTCATAATGATGATTTAAGTATGTCATAATTTCGATTATTTTTACGCTTGATTTTTTTCCTTATGTGTAGGGAATGGTCTTTACATACGTCAAAATAATGACAACATTTCAAAATTCTGACTTATGCCATACTAAGTCAAAATAATGACATAAAAATCATAATTATATAAAAATCATAATTATGCCATACTAAGTCAAAATAATGACATAAAAATCATAATTATATAAAAATCATAATTATGCCATACTAAGTCAAAATAATGAAATAAAAATCATAGTTATATAAAAATCATAATTATGCCAGACTAAGTCAAAATAATGACATAAAAATCATAATTATATAAAAATCATAATTATATAAAAATCATAATTATGACATACTAAGTCAAAATAATGACATAAAAATCATAATTATATAAAAATCATAATTATGCCATACTAAGTCAAAATAATGAAATAAAAATCATAGTTATATAAAAATCATAATTATGACATACTAAGTCAAAATAATGACATAAAAATCATAATTATATAAAAATCATAGTTATATAAAAATCATAAATATGACATACTAAGTCAAAATAATGACATAAAAATCATAATTATATAAAAATCATAATTATATAAAAATCATAATTATGACATACTAAGTCAAAATAATGACATAAAAATCATAATTATATAAAAATCATAATTATGCCATACTAAGTCAAAATAATGACATAAAAATCATAATTATATAAAAATCATAATTATGACATACTAAGTCAAAATAATGACATAAAAATCATAATTATATAAAAATCATAATTATGGCATACTAAGTCAAAATAATGACATAAAAATCATAATTATATAAAAATCATAATTATGCCATACTAAGTCAAAATAATGACATAAAAATCATAATTATATAAAAATCATAATTATGACATACTAAGTCAAAATAATGACATAAAAATCATAATTATATAAAAATCATAATTATGACATACTAAGTCAAAATAATGACAGAAAAATCATAATTATATAAAAATCATAATTATGACATACTAAGTCAAAATAATGACAGAAAAATCATAATTATATAAAAATCATAATTATGACATACTAAGTCAAAATAATTACTGAAAAATCATAATTATAAAAAAATTATGACATACTAAGTCAAAATAATGACATAAAAATCATAATTATGACACATAAAGTCAAAATAATGACATAAAAATCATAATTATGACACACAAAGTCAAAATAATGACATAAAAATCATAATTATGACACACAAAGTCAAAATAATGACATAAAAATCATTATTATGACATACTAAGTCAAAATAATGACTGAAAAATCATAATTATAAAAAAATCCTAATTATGACACACAAAGTCAAAATAATGACATAAAAATCATTATTATGACATACTAAGTCAAAATAATGACTGAAAAATCATAATTATAAAAAAATCCTAATTATGACACACAAAGTCAAAATAATGACATAAAAATCATAATTATGACATACTAAGTCAAAATAATGACATAAAAATGATAATTATGACATACTTAGGCAAAATAATGACATACAAATCATAATTATGACATACTAAGTAAAGATAATGACATAAAATCATAATTATGACGTATTAAATCAAAATAATGACATAAAATCATAATTATGACATACTAATTCAAAATAATGACATACAAATCATAATTATGACATACTAATTCAAAATAATGACATAAAAATGATAATTATGACATACTTAGGCAAAATATTGACATAGAAATCATAATTACATAAAAATCATAATTATGACATACTAAGTCAAAATAATGACATAAAAATCATAATTATATAAAAATCATAATTATGACATACTAAGTCAAAATAATGACATAAAAATCATAATTATATAAAAATCATAATTATGACATACTAATTCAAAATAATGACATAAAAATCATAATTATGACATACTTAGGCAAAATAATGACATAGAAATCATAATTATGACATACTAAGTCAAAATAATGACATAAAAATCATAATTATATAAAAATCATAATTATGACATACTAAGTCAAAATAATGACATAAAAATCATAATTATATAAAAATCATAATTATGACATACTAATTCAAAATAATGACATAAAAATGATAATTATGACATACTTAGGCAAAATAATGACATAGAAATCATAATTATGACATACTAAGTCAAAATAATGACATAAAAATCATAATTACATAAAAATCATAATTATGACATACTAAGTCAAAATAATGACATAAAAATCATAATTACATAAAAATCATAATTATGACATACTAAGTCAAAATAATGACAAAAAAATCATAATTATATAAAAATCATAATTACATAAAAATCATAATTATGACATACTAAGTCAAAATAATGACATAAAAATCATAATTATATAAAAATCATAATTATGACATACTAAGTCAAAATAATGACATAAAAATCATAATTACATAAAAATCATAATTATGACATACTAAGTCAAAATAATGACATAAAAATCATAATTATATAAAAATCATAATTACATAAAAATCATAATTATGACATACTAAGTCAAAATAATGACATAAAAATCATAATTATATAAAAATCATAATTATGACATACTAAGTCAAAATAATGACATAAAAATCATAATTATATAAAAATCATAATTATGACATACTAAGTCAAAATAATGACATAAAAATCATAGTTATATAAAAATCATAATTATGCCATACTAAGTCAAAATAATGACATAAAAATCATAGTTATATAAAAATCATAATTATGCCATACTAAGTCAAAATAATGACATAAAAATCATAATTATATAAAAATCATAATTATGACATACTAAGTCAAAATAATGACATAAAAATCATAATTATATAAAAATCATAATTATGACATACTAAGTCAAAATAATGACATAAAAATCATAATTATAGAAAAATCATAATTATGACATACTAAGTCAAAATAATGACATAAAAATCATAATTATAGAAAAATCATAATTATGACATACTAAGTCAAAATAATGACATAAAAATCATAATTATATAAAAATCATAATTATGACATACTAAGTCAAAATAATGACATAAAAATCATAATTATATAAAATCATAATTATGCCATACTAAGTCAAAATAATGACATAAAAATCATAATTATATAAAAATCATAATTATGCCATACTAAGTCAAAATAATGACATAAAAATCATTATTATGACATACTAAGTCAAAATAATGACTGAAAAATCATAATTATAAAAAAATCCTAATTATGACACACAAAGTCAAAATAATGACATAAAAATCATAATTATGACATACTAAGTCAAAATAATGACATAAAAATGATAATTATGACATACTTAGGCAAAATAATGACATACAAATCATAATTATGACATACTAAGTAAAGATAATGACATAAAATCATAATTATGACGTATTAAATCAAAATAATGACATAAAATCATAATTATGACATACTAATTCAAAATAATGACATACAAATCATAATTATGACATACTAATTCAAAATAATGACATAAAAATGATAATTATGACATACTTAGGCAAAATATTGACATAGAAATCATAATTACATAAAAATCATAATTATGACATACTAAGTCAAAATAATGACATAAAAATCATAATTATATAAAAATCATAATTATGACATACTAAGTCAAAATAATGACATAAAAATCATAATTATATAAAAATCATAATTATGACATACTAATTCAAAATAATGACATAAAAATGATAATTATGACATACTTAGGCAAAATAATGACATAGAAATCATAATTATGACATACTAAGTCAAAATAATGACATAAAAATCATAATTATATAAAAATCATAATTATGACATACTAAGTCAAAATAATGACATAAAAATCATAATTATATAAAAATCATAATTATGACATACTAATTCAAAATAATGACATAAAAATGATAATTATGACATACTTAGGCAAAATAATGACATAGAAATCATAATTATGACATACTAAGTCAAAATAATGACATAAAAATCATAATTACATAAAAATCATAATTATGACATACTAAGTCAAAATAATGACATAAAAATCATAATTACATAAAAATCATAATTATGACATACTAAGTCAAAATAATGACAAAAAAATCATAATTATATAAAAATCATAATTACATAAAAATCATAATTATGACATACTAAGTCAAAATAATGACATAAAAATCATAATTATATAAAAATCATAATTATGACATACTAAGTCAAAATAATGACATAAAAATCATAATTACATAAAAATCATAATTATGACATACTAATTCAAAATAATGACATAAAAATGATAATTATGACATACTAAGTCAAAATAATGACATAAAAATCATAATTATATAAAAATCATAATTATGACATACTAAGTCAAAATAATGACATAAAAATCATAATTACATAAAAATCATAATTATGACATACTAATTCAAAATAATGACATAAAAATGATAATTATGACATACTAAGTCAAAATAATGACATAAAAATCATAATTACATAAAAATCATAATTATGACATACTAAGTCAAAATAATGACATAAAAATCATAATTACATAAAAATCATAATTATGACATACTAAGTCAAAATAATGACAAAAAAATCATAATTATATAAAAATCATAATTACATAAAAATTATAATTATAATTATGACATACTAAGTCAAAATAATGACATAAAAATCATAATTATATAAAAATCATAATTATGACATACTAAGTCAAAATAATGACATAAAAATCATAATTACATAAAAATCATAATTATGACATACTAAGTCAAAATAATGACATAAAAATCATAATTATATAAAAATCATAATTACATAAAAATCATAATTATGACATACTAAGTCAAAATAATGACATAAAAATCATAATTATATAAAAATCATAATTATGACATACTAAGTCAAAATAATGACATAAAAATCATAATTATATAAAAATCATAATTATGACATACTAAGTCAAAATAATGACATAAAAATCATAATTATATAAAAATCATAATTATGACATACTAAGTCAAAATAATGACAAAAATCATAGTTATATAAAAATCATAATTATGCCATACTAAGTCAAAATAATGACATAAAAATCATAGTTATATAAAAATCATAATTATGCCATACTAAGTCAAAATAATGACATAAAAATCATAATTATATAAAAATCATAATTATGCCATACTAAGTCAAAATAATGACATAAAAATCATAATTATATAAAAATCATAATTATGACATACTAAGTCAAAATAATGACATAAAAATCATAATTATAGAAAAATCATAATTATGACATACTAAGTCAAAATAATGACATAAAAATCATAATTATAGAAAAATCAAAGTTATGACATACTAAGTCAAAATAATGACATAAAAATCATAATTATATAAAAATCATAATTATGACATACTAAGTCAAAATAATGACATAAAAATCATAATTATATAAAAATCATAATTATGCCATACTAAGTCAAAATAATGACATAAAAATCATAATTATATAAAAATCATAATTATGCCATACTAAGTCAAAATAATGACATAAAAATCATAATTATATAAAAATCATAATTATGACATACTAAGTCAAAATAATGACATAAAAATCATAATTATATAAAAATCATAATTATGACATACTAAGTCAAAATAATGACATAAAGATCATAATTATATAAAAATCATAATTATGACATACTAAGTCAAAATAATGACATAAAGATCATAATTATATAAAAATCATAATTGTGCCATACTAAGTCAAAATAATGACATAAAGATCATAATTATATAAAAATCATAATTATGACATACTAAGTCAAAATAATGACATAAAAATCATAATTATATAAAAATCATAATTATGACATACTAAGTCAAAATAATGACATAAAAATCATAATTATATAAAAATCATAATTATGACATACTAAGTCAAAATAATGACTGAAAAATCATAATTATAAAAAAATCCTAATTATGACACACAAAGTCAAAATAATGACATAAAAATCATAATTATGACATACTAAGTCAAAATAATGACATAAAAATGATAATTATGACATACTTAGGCAAAATAATGACATACAAATCATAATTATGACATACTAAGTAAAGATAATGACATAAAATCATAATTATGACGTATTAAATCAAAATAATGACATAAAATCATAATTATGACATACTAATTCAAAATAATGACATACAAATCATAATTATGACATACTAATTCAAAATAATGACATAAAAATGATAATTATGACATACTTAGGCAAAATATTGACATAGAAATCATAATTACATAAAAATCATAATTATGACATACTAAGTCAAAATAATGACATAAAAATCATAATTATATAAAAATCATAATTATGACATACTAAGTCAAAATAATGACATAAAAATCATAATTATATAAAAATCATAATTATGACATACTAATTCAAAATAATGACATAAAAATGATAATTATGACATACTTAGGCAAAATAATGACATAGAAATCATAATTATGACATACTAAGTCAAAATAATGACATAAAAATCATAATTATATAAAAATCATAATTATGACATACTAAGTCAAAATAATGACATAAAAATCATAATTATATAAAAATCATAATTATGACATACTAATTCAAAATAATGACATAAAAATGATAATTATGACATACTTAGGCAAAATAATGACATAGAAATCATAATTATGACATACTAAGTCAAAATAATGACATAAAAATCATAATTACATAAAAATCATAATTATGACATACTAAGTCAAAATAATGACATAAAAATCATAATTACATAAAAATCATAATTATGACATACTAAGTCAAAATAATGACAAAAAAATCATAATTATATAAAAATCATAATTACATAAAAATCATAATTATGACATACTAAGTCAAAATAATGACATAAAAATCATAATTATATAAAAATCATAATTATGACATACTAAGTCAAAATAATGACATAAAAATCATAATTACATAAAAATCATAATTATGACATACTAATTCAAAATGATGACATAAAAATGATAATTATGACATACTAAGTCAAAATAATGACATAAAAATCATAATTATATAAAAATCATAATTATGACATACTAAGTCAAAATAATGACATAAAAATCATAATTACATAAAAATCATAATTATGACATACTAATTCAAAATAATGACATAAAAATGATAATTATGACATACTAAGTCAAAATAATGACATAAAAATCATAATTACATAAAAATCATAATTATGACATACTAAGTCAAAATAATGACATAAAAATCATAATTACATAAAAATCATAATTATGACATACTAAGTCAAAATAATGACAAAAAAATCATAATTATATAAAAATCATAATTACATAAAAATTATAATTATGACATACTAAGTCAAAATAATGACATAAAAATCATAATTATATAAAAATCATAATTATGACATACTAAGTCAAAATAATGACATAAAAATCATAATTACATAAAAATCATAATTATGACATACTAAGTCAAAATAATGACATAAAAATCATAATTATATAAAAATCATAATTACATAAAAATCATAATTATGACATACTAAGTCAAAATAATGACATAAAAATCATAATTATATAAAAATCATAATTATGACATACTAAGTCAAAATAATGACATAAAAATCATAATTATATAAAAATCATAATTATGACATACTAAGTCAAAATAATGACATAAAAATCATAATTATATAAAAATCATAATTATGACATACTAAGTCAAAATAATGACAAAAATCATAGTTATATAAAAATCATAATTATGCCATACTAAGTCAAAATAATGACATAAAAATCATAGTTATATAAAAATCATAATTATGCCATACTAAGTCAAAATAATGACATAAAAATCATAATTATATAAAAATCATAATTATGCCATACTAAGTCAAAATAATGACATAAAAATCATAATTATATAAAAATCATAATTATGACATACTAAGTCAAAATAATGACATAAAAATCATAATTATAGAAAAATCATAATTATGACATACTAAGTCAAAATAATGACATAAAAATCATAATTATAGAAAAATCAAAGTTATGACATACTAAGTCAAAATAATGACATAAAAATCATAATTATATAAAAATCATAATTATGACATACTAAGTCAAAATAATGACATAAAAATCATAATTATATAAAAATCATAATTATGCCATACTAAGTCAAAATAATGACATAAAAATCATAATTATATAAAAATCATAATTATGCCATACTAAGTCAAAATAATGACATAAAAATCATAATTATATAAAAATCATAATTATGACATACTAAGTCAAAATAATGACATAAAAATCATAATTATATAAAAATCATAATTATGACATACTAAGTCAAAATAATGACATAAAGATCATAATTATATAAAAATCATAATTATGACATACTAAGTCAAAATAATGACATAAAGATCATAATTATATAAAAATCATAATTGTGCCATACTAAGTCAAAATAATGACATAAAGATCATAATTATATAAAAATCATAATTATGACATACTAAGTCAAAATAATGACATAAAAATCATAATTATATAAAAATCATAATTATGACATACTAAGTCAAAATAATGACATAAAAATCATAATTATGACACAAAAAGTCAAAATAATCACATAAAAATCATAATTATAAAAAAAATCTGACATACTAAGTCAAAATAATGACATAAAAATCATAATTATATAAAAATCATAATTATGACATACTAAGTCAAAATAATGACATAAAAATCATAATTATAGAAAAATCATAATTATGACATACTAAGTCAAAATAATGACATAAAAATCATAATTATAGAAAAATCATAATTATGACATACTAAGTCAAAATAATGACATAAAAATCATAATTATAGAAAAATCATAATTATGACATACTAAGTCAAAATAATGACATAAAAATCATAATTATATAAAAATCATAATTATGACATACTAAGTCAAAATAATGACATAAAAATCATAATTATATAAAAATCATAATTATGACATACTAAGTCAAAATAATGACATAAAAATCATAATTATATAAAAATCATAATTATGACATACTAAGTCAAAATAATGACATAAAAATCATAATTATATAAAAATCATAATTATGACATACTAAGTCAAAATAATGACATAAAAATCATAATTATATAAAAATCATAATTATGCCATACTAAGTCAAAATAATGACATAAAGATCATAATTATATAAAAATCATAATTATGACATACTAAGTCAAAATAATGACATAAAAATCATAATTATATAAAAATCATAATTATGACATACTAAGTCAAAATAATGACTGAAAAATCATAATTATAAAAAAATTATGACATACTAAGTCAAAATAATGACATAAAAATCATAATTATGACACATAAAGTCAAAATAATGACATAAAAATCATAATTATGACACACAAAGTCAAAATAATGACATAAAAATCATAATTATGACACACAAAGTCAAAATAATGACATAAAAATCATTATTATGACATACTAAGTCAAAATAATGGCAAAAAAATCATCATTATGACATACTAAGTCAAAATAATGACATAAAAATCATAATTATGACACACAAAGTCAAAATAATGACATAAAAATCATAATTATGACACAAAAAGTCAAAATAATCACATAAAAATCATAATTATAAAAAAAAATCTGACATACTAAGTCAAAATAATGATATAAAAATCATAATTATGACACACAAAGTCAAAATAATGACATAAAAATCATTATTATGACACACTAAGTCAAAATAATGACTGAAAAATCATAATTATAAAAAAATCCTAATTATGACACACAAAGTCAAAATAATGACATAAAAATCATAATTATGACATACTAAGTCAAAATAATGACATACAAATCATAATTATGACATACTAAGTAAAGATAATGACATAAAATCATAATTATGACGTATTAAGTCAAAATAATGACATAAAATCATAATTATGACATACTAATTCAAAATAATGACATAAAAACGATAATTATGACATACTTAGGCAAAATAATGACATAGAAATCATAATTATGACATACTAAGTAAAGATAATGACATAAAATCATAAATATGACATACTAAGTCAAAATAATGACAGAAAATCATAATTATGACAAAGTAATTTGAAATAATGAATTAAAAAGTAAATTATGACATACTAAGTCGAAATAATGATTACAAAAATGATCAAAACATTTTGGGAATTTGTAACACTCAAAGTCAATAAGTTTGATCCTAACGCAATAATGCGGTAAAAGCACATTGTTCTGGTTAAATCGTCATTCACCTTCACAGAGTCCGTTACTGTTTTTCTTCCAGCCGTAGCAACACTCGATCCGGCTGCCGTATCGACACACACCGGACACACTCCTCACCGGGACCTGCCGGCTCGCTCTGTCGGGAAACAGCATCACTTATTATATATATCGTGTAGCCTATAGTTCATCCAAAATAAATATTACTGTGCGAGAAAAAGTTTTCAGAGTTTTATTCTACATTAAACTACTACATGTTGAATATAATGTATAATAATGCAACGGGGGAATATTTGTGTGTCCTGATAATGCCAAATATCTTGATACCAGTAAAAGTGGCCTACATTATTTTAAATATATCTAGTGAGTTATAGAGCATATTAGTCTAAAATAATTCTATTTTCAGCTTCAGGATCATGAATATTGTTATTCTGGCGTCTCTACTGTCCTGTATTGGGTTTCCAGCCTATTCTTAGAGTCCAAGTCTATTCTTATTTACAAAGTAAAACCAAATGTAGCATTTTAATCAACAGTTCATTTTTTTGATAACCTTTTATCATATGTGTTTGAGTATCGCAATAATATCGTATCGTGAGTTCAGAATCGTGATATGTATCGAATCGTGACATGAGGATCTCGTTACACCACTAATCGCAAACATATTATGAGAAAAAAATAAAAATAACCTGTTAAGCATGAAAGTATGATGCAATCATTTTAGACATTTCTTCTTATATAGAACTATTTGGCATAAAAGTTCTTTAAAATTGAGTCAAGAACCCTGTAAAGTTCAATATAGAGCCCTAATCTAAATGTGACAATATGAAAGCAAAATAATCTT
Organism: Siphateles boraxobius; assembly: GCF_051911475.1. NCBI lineage: Eukaryota > Metazoa > Chordata > Actinopteri > Cypriniformes > Leuciscidae > Siphateles > Siphateles boraxobius. The sequence goes on from NW_027509197.1 coordinate 41,122,570, forward strand.
TTGCACTGCAAAAGAAAAAATTATCAAAATGAAGTGAGTTTGTATTAAACCGATAACGGAAATCTGCCAATGGAGTCAGAAAAATAGTTTCCCTTCGACTCTTTTATCGTTTTAAGCAAAAACTCACTTCACTTTTATGATATTTTAATTAAACAAGACTTAATATCTTCAGACGTTTCCCTTCTTGATTTAAGAATGTTTATATATTAATGCTGGAGAACGAGACATGAGGAAGAGCATCATGAGGATGTCAGAAGGTTATTTGAGGTGAAAATGACTTGATTTGAAGGTGATTCTAGAAAAGACAGACATGACGAGTGGGGATTTGGACAGACAGAATACAGGAACTCTTGCATCTCCTCAGTGTTTATGGTGTGTAACAGATGCTGTAACAGGAACAGATGAGCAGATTCCCGCTGGATTTAAAGTGGGAATCACACTTGAGCAGGAGTTTGAGCACCGACACTTCCACAGGTGTTCAACACTTCAGCATCAGGCAGTTCCTGTGCAGTTCACAGGTTTGAACTGTTCAGAAGCACTGCTTTTTTACAGGTCTAATTATAATCCGTGTTGTGTATCGTTCATGGAACAGTTTTTCTGAAACATTTTAGTTGGATGTTTATTGTAACATTTTTTAAATGTTACTACATGTTTCAGAATGTTGACAGAAATTCAAAAGTAAATGTTTGCAGTCAAAGATACAACAGAACGTTTGAATTACCAAGAAAAAACATTAGAATTAGAACAGAAAAACATTAAAAGTGTTTTAAAAAACAGACTTTTTCAACATTCAGAACACTTAGAAAAACGTTTTCTTAGTGCAAAATGTTCTTAGATCATATTTTTTGTTAGTTAGCTTGAGAAATGAATGAGTTTTGATTTGTAAATTAATTAAATCGCATCAGTGCATAACACATCTGCATCAAGTAATGGATGTCTTCTTCATTATGTTGAGGAGTTTTGCATGCAACATTTTTTTTATTATATCATTAAATATATTATATACCTGCTCAGTTGCAGTTGCATAAAGTTAAACATTTCTCAACTTCATCTAGCCGCTGCACATAAAAACATTTCCACATGATCTATTAAAATGAAAATAAGGTAACACTTTATTTTAAAGTGTCTTTATTACATGTAGTTACTTTAATAATAACTATAAAATATGCGTAATTACATGCGACGAACCATAAATCAAACCCCAACCCTATAGTCAGTATGTGCAGTTAATTATATTAATAAGTACTTAAATGTATTTGTTAAAATAAAGTGTAACCAATAATGATAATAATACTAACTTTAAACAAATATACAAATTCAAATTTAAAAATTGTTCTCTTCCTGGACCCAAAAACAGACCAAAAATAACACTGATGACTCATCCTGCACTATGCAAATTTTTGTCCAATGAAATGCTCTCTAGAATAAGCAGGCCCCTCCCCCAATCCCATCTGCCTAGCAACAGAAAGGCAACTAAAGCCTGTGGAAAAACAACAACAGTGAAATTGACAGTAAACAACTAGAACTCTGGTTACTAGGACGTCTCCATATAAACACGATAGCAACATTTTAGGTTTTACAGATTTAACTTAAATTTACAGTAGTAAATGTATAAAGTAGCTTGAGGTAAATAGCAATATATACACAGAAATACAAAACAATGCTGATACTAAAATACTGCATTCACTTAACGACGTAAGCTAAGTGAATAGATGTTGCAGATGATTGTAATTCTGCGAGCGTCTCATGTTAGTCTCTAAATCTGGTGTGGCTCCAGAGGGACGGAGAGAATCCGTGAACTGACGGAAATAAACCGGGAGCCGGTGGTGTGAACAGGTGCCGCCGCTTCATTACAGACGGATTTAGATCAGCACATTTACTCTGAAATCAACACACATATTTACTTCATGCTTGTGCATCATTTACACATACTTTAGTATTCAATACTGATTTGATTTAATTGACAGTCATTTACAGTAGTAAATGAAGTCAAGTCGATTGTTTTATTTGGGATAATAACGCAATGAAACATGACAAATTGTGCGACATTTTTTTCGTCCAGGCAAATAGATTATGAACACATGCCGAAAATAAGAGAACCAACCAAATATTAATAACGCATTATGTTATAATCAATGTTTACTTTTTCCTCTCAGCTTTTTTTGCTTAGTAAAATAATACTGTGGCTGTAGTTTGACACATTTGCCAAATAATTTTGTCAGATAAATACCTTAAACAAGTTTAGTGATTTGTTCTCTCCTCATATTTAACATGTTTTAAAAATATTTTCCTCATATTTTGAACTTGTCCGTTCATTAAAAACAAATATCATCACCTTTGGCCAATACTGTCGGTGGAAAATGTATTCAGCTTTACTGAAATTCATTAATTGTCAAAAGAAATAGTACTAATATGGTTCAAAAGGAATGAAAATCAAATATTGATCCTTAATCAAAAAAGTTGCATTGGTCACAAATGTTTATGCACATTAATTACTGTGTCCTCTTTAAGCTTATGAAAACTGCAGGTATGTTACAGGTATAAGGAGATCTCATTAGTTTCTCAGATGTTTGATCAGTAATCGTACACGTTTCTCCTCTAGAGCTGCAGAAGAATCTCTCAAACTAAAGTCTGCATCCAGATCTGGATATAAACTAGATGAAACTCAACTGAAACTAAGAGCAATAGCATTTTCTCCACAACTTTAACCAGGAGAAGGTTCTTACCTGTAATCTGCAGTTCCCAATGAAAAATAAAGCAGGAATGACAAAGCGCTGATCCATGGCAAATGTTTCATGTTTAAAAGCAAGCCTCTTTATTTCTTTTCTCGTCTGTTTGCTTTTCCTTGTAGTTTGATTCCAGCAAGAGTCCAAGATAAAGTCTGCAGTCTCTCTCTCTCTCTCTCTCTCTCTCTCTCTCTCTCTCTCTCTCTCTCTCTCTCTCTCTCTCTCTCTCTCTCTCTCTTTCTCTCTCTCTCTCTCTCTCTCTCTCTCTCTCTCTCTCTCTTTCTCTCTCTCTCTCTCTCTCTATCTTTCTCTCTCTCTCTCTCTCTCAATCTCTCTATCTTTCTCTCTCTCTCTCTCTCTCTCTCTCTCTCTCTCTCTCTCTCTCTCTCTCTCTCTCTCTCTCTCTCTCTCTCTCTTTCTCTCTCTCTCTCTCTCTATCTTTCTCTCTCTCTCTCTCTCTCTCTCTCTCTATCTTTCTCTCTCTCTCTCTCTCTCTCTCTATCTTTCTCTCTCTCTCTCTCTCAATCTCTCTCTCTCTCTCTCTCTCTATCTTTCTCTCTCTCTCTCTCTCTCTCTCTCTCTCTCTCTCTCTCTCTCTCTCTCTCTATCTTTCTCTCTCTCTCTCTCTCTCTCTCTCTCTCTCTATCTTTCTCTCTCTCTCTCTCTCTCAATCTCTCTATCTTTCTCTCTCTCTCTCTCTCTCTCTCTCTCTCTCTATCTTTCTCTCTCTCTCTCTCTCTCTCTCTATCTTTCTCTCTCTCTCTCTCTCTCAATCTCTCTATCTTTCTCTCTCTCTCTCTCTCTCTCTCTCTCTATCTCTCTCTCTCTCTCTCTCTCTCTCTCTCTCTCTCTCTCTCTCTATCTTTCTCTCTCTCTCTCTCTCTCTCTCTCTCTCTCTATCTTTCTCTCTCTCTCTCTCTCTCTCTCTCTCTATCTTTCTCTCTCTCTCAATCTCTCTATCTTTCTCTCTCTCTCTCTGTCTCTCTCTCTCTCTCTCTCTCTCTCTCTTGCTCTCTCTCTCTCTGTGTCTCTCTCTCTCTCTCTCTCTCTCTCTCTCTCTCTCTATCTGTCTCTCTCTCTCTCTCTCTCTCGTCTTGTTGAAATTCCAGATGTCATTGAGTTGAGTGACGGAAGGGCTGGAAGTGTAGTGTGGGTTAGGGTTAGTGGGGGTGTTTCAGACGTCTTCTCTCTGAAACTCAATCCATGACGTCTAGATTGATGGTGTCACGTCAACCAACTCACTTCACGCTTCAGGAGAAAGAAAACCTGCTTCAAAGGAAATAAAGAATAAACACTTTTTATTCATGAATGTGAATTTGAACTGCCCACAATATGCAGGAAGTTGAATTTACTTGGAACACAGGACTATAAATACTAAACCAAACAAGAGACTAATAGGCTAATTAATTAGAAAACTGGTGAACATAATGATGGAGAAGGGGCGTGGAACCAAAGAAAAATAAACTGTCCAGTGCAAACAATGCAATCCATGGGGGTGTGGAGGGTGGGAGGTGCCAGAGGAAAGCCAGGAGGAGGAGGAGCCAGAGGGAAACCAGGAGTAGGAGGAGCCAGAGGAAAGCCAGGAGGAGGAGGAGCCAGAGGGAAACCAGGAGAAGGAGGAGCCGGAGGGAAGCCAGGAGTAGGAGGAGCCGTAAGGAAGCCAGGAGTAGGAGGAGCCGGAAGGAAGCCAGGAGTAGAGGGAGCCAAAGGGAAGCCAGGAGTAGGAGGAGCCAGGCGGAAGCCAGGAGTAGGAGGAGCCAGAGGGAAGACAGGAGTAGAAAGAGCCAGAGGGAAGCCATGAGAAGAGGGGCCAGAGGAAAGCCAGGAGTACGAGGAGCCAGAGGGAAACCAGGAGTAGGAGGAGCCAGACAGAAGTCAGGAGTAGGAGGAGCCAGAGGAAAGCCAGGAGCAGGAGGAGCCAAAAGGGAAGCCAGGAGTAGGAGGAGCCCGAGGGAAGCCAGGAGTAGGAGGAGCCGGAGGGAAGCCAGGAGTAGGAGGAGCCGGATGGAAGCCAGGAGTAGGAGGAGCGGGAAGGAAGCCAGGAGTAGAGGGAGCCAAAGGGAAGCCAAAAGTAGGAGGAGCCAGACGGAAGCCAGGAGTAGGAGGAGCCAGAGGGAAGCCAGGAGTAGGAGGAGCCAGAGGGAAGCCAGGAGTAGGAGGAGCCGGAGGGAAGCCAGGAGTAGGAGGAGCCGGATGGAAGCCAGGAGTAGGAGGAGCCAGAAGAAAGCCAGGAGTAGGAGGAGCCAAAAGGAAGCCAGGAGTAGGAGGAGCCAGAGGAAAGCCAGGAGTAGGAGGAGCCAAAAGGGAAGCCAGGAGTAGGAGGAGCCAGAGGGAAGCCAGGAGTAGGAGGAGCCGGAGGGAAGCCAGGAGTAGGAGAAGCCGGACGGAAGCCAGGAGTAGGAGGAGCCGGGAGGAAGCCAGGAGTAGGAGGAGCCAGAGGAAAGCCAGGAGCAGGAGGAGCCAAAAGGGAAGCCAGGAGTAGGAGGAGCCAGAGGGAAGACAGGAGTAGGAGGAGCCAGAGGAAAGCCAGGAGTAAGAGGAGCCGGAAGGAAGCCAGGAGTAGAGGGAGCCAAAGGGAAGACATGAGTAGGAGGAGCCAGACGGAAGCCAGGAGTAGGAGGAGCCAGAGGGAAGCCAGGAGTAGAAAGAGCCAGAGGGAAGCCATGAGTAGGAGGAGCCAGAGAAAAGCCAGGAGTATGAGGAGCCAGAGGGAAACCAGGAGTAGGAGGAGCCAGACAGAAGTCAGGAGTAGGAGGAGCCAGAGGAAAGCCAGGAGCAGGAGGAGCCAAAAGGGAAGCCAGGAGTAGGAGGAGCCAGAGGGAAGCCAGGAGTAGGAGGAGCCGGAGGGAAGCCAGGAGTAGGAGGAGCCGGATGGAAGCCAGGAGTAGGAGGAGCCGGAAGGAAGCCAGGAGTAGAGGGAGCCAAAGGGAAGCCAGGAGTAGGAGGAGCCAGACGGAAGCCAGAAGTAGGAGGAGCCAGAGGGAAGACAGGAGTAGGAGGAGCCAGAGGAAAGCCAGGAGTAGGAGGAGCCAGAGGGAAACCAGGAGTAGGAGGAGCCAGAGGGAAGCCATGAGTAGGAGGAGCCAGAGAAAAGCCAGGAGTATGAGGAGCCAGAGGGAAACCAGGAGTAGGAGGAGCCAGACGGAAGCCAGGAGTAGAGGGAGCCAAAGGGAAGACATGAGTAGGAGGAGCCAGACGGAAGCCAGGAGTAGGAGGAGCCAGAGGGAAGCCAGGAGTAGAAAGAGCCAGAGGGAAGCCATGAGTAGGAGGAGCCAGAGAAAAGCCAGGAGTACGAGGAGCCAGAGGGAAACCAGGAGTAGGAGGAGCCAGACAGAAGTCAGGAGTAGGAGGAGCCAGAGGAAAGCCAGGAGTAGGAGGAGCCAGAGGGAAACCAGGAGTAGGAGGAGCCAGAGGGAAGCCATGAGTAGGAGGAGCCAGAGAAGCCAGAGCCTGGCTTTCCTCTGGCTCCTCCTACTCCTGTCTTCCCTCTGGCTCCTCCTACTCCTGGCTTCCCTTTTGGCTCCTCCTGCTCCTGGCTTTCCTCTGGCTCCTCCTACTCCTGGCTTCCTCCCGGCTCCTCCTACTCCTGGCTTCCGTCCGGCTTCTCCTACTCCTGGCTTCCCTCCGGCTCCTCCTACTCCTGGCTTCCCTCTGGCTCCTCCTACTCCTGGCTTCCCTTTTGGCTCCTCCTACTCCTGGCTTTCCTCTGGCTCCTCCTACTCCTGGCTTCCTTTTGGCTCCTCCTACTCCTGGCTTTCTTCTGGCTCCTCCTACTCCTGGCTTCCATCCGGCTCCTCCTACTCCTGGCTTCCCTCCGGCTCCTCCTACTCCTGGCTTCCCTCTGGCTCCTCCTACTCCTGGCTTCCCTCTGGCTCCTCCTACTCCTGGCTTCCGTCTGGCTCCTCCTACTTTTGGCTTCCCTTTGGCTCCCTCTACTCCTGGCTTCCTTCCCGCTCCTCCTACTCCTGGCTTCCATCCGGCTCCTCCTACTCCTGGCTTCCCTCCGGCTCCTCCTACTCCTGGCTTCCCTCGGGCTCCTCCTACTCCTGGCTTCCCTTTTGGCTCCTCCTGCTCCTGGCTTTCCTCTGGCTCCTCCTACTCCTGACTTCTGTCTGGCTCCTCCTACTCCTGGTTTCCCTCTGGCTCCTCGTACTCCTGGCTTTCCTCTGGCCCCTCTTCTCATGGCTTCCCTCTGGCTCTTTCTACTCCTGTCTTCCCTCTGGCTCCTCCTACTCCTGGCTTCCGCCTGGCTCCTCCTACTCCTGGCTTCCCTTTGGCTCCCTCTACTCCTGGCTTCCTTCCGGCTCCTCCTACTCCTGGCTTCCTTACGGCTCCTCCTACTCCTGGCTTCCCTCCGGCTCCTCCTTCTCCTGGTTTCCCTCTGGCTCCTCCTCCTCCTGGCTTTCCTCTGGCTCCTCCTACTCCTGGTTTCCCTCTGGCTCCTCCTCCTCCTGGCTTTCCTCTGGCACCTCCCACCCTCCACACCCCCATGGATTGCATTGTTTGCACTGGACAGTTTATTTTTCTTTGGTTCCACGCCCCTTCTCCATCATTATGTTCACCAGTTTTCTAATTAATTAGCCTATTAGTCTCTTGTTTGGTTTAGTATTTATAGTCCTGTGTTCCAAGTAAATTCAACTTCCTGCATATTGTGGGCAGTTCAAATTCACATTCATGAATAAAAAGTGTTTATTCTTTATTTCCTTTGAAGCAGGTTTTCTTTCTCCTGAAGCGTGAAGTGAGTTGGTTGACGTGACACCATCAATCTAGACGTCATGGATTGAGTTTCAGAGAGAAGACGTCTGAAACACCCCCACTAACCCTAACCCACACTACACTTCCAGCCCTTCCGTCACTCAACTCAATGACATCTGGAATTTCAACAAGACGAGAGAGAGAGAGAGAGAGAGACAGATAGAGAGAGAGAGAGAGAGAGAGAGAGAGAGACACAGAGAGAGAGAGAGCAAGAGAGAGAGAGAGAGAGAGAGAGAGAGAGACAGAGAGAGAGAGAGAAAGATAGAGAGATTGAGAGAGAGAGAAAGATAGAGAGAGAGAGCCAGAGGGAAGACAGAAGTAGGAGGAGCCAGACAGAAGCCAGGAGTAGGAGGAGCCAGAGGGCAGAAAGGAGTAGAAAGAGCCAGAGGGAAGAAAGGAGTAGATAGAGCCAGAGGGAAGCCAGGGGTAGGAGGAGCCAGAGGGAAGCCAGGAGTAGGAGGAGCCAGAGGGAAGCCAGGAGTAGGAGGAGCCAGAGGAAAGCCAGGAGTAGGAGGAGCCAGAGGGAAGCCGGGAGTAGCAGGAGACAGATGGAAGCCAGGAGTAGGAGGAGCCCGAGGGAAGCCAGGAGTAGGAGGAGCCAGAGGGAAGCCAGGAGTAGGAGGAGCCAGAGGAAAGCCAGGAGTAGGAGGAGCCAGAGGAAAGCCAGGTGTAGGAGGAGCCAGAGGGGAGCCAGGAGTAGGAGGAGCCAGAGGGAAGACAGAAGTAGGAGGAGCCAGACATAAGAGCCAGAGGGAAGCCTGGAGTAGGAGGTGCCAGATGGTGGTCCATAGACCAGACCTCAGGGCAGAGTTGAGAGAGGAGCCATGGTGGAAACTCGGCAGACTACAGACAGAGATGTAGCCACTGCTGGAGACCCAGGTGGAGCTGACGAGCCGAAAAGCCCACTCGATGTCCATGGCACTGGAGACTGAGGTGGACCTGCGGTGATGAGCATCCAAGCTGGAAACAGGGAACCAGAGGACAAAGGCGGAGCTGGGGGGGTTGGGGGGAGACGGAGTCAGATAGAGCCGAAGGTGCAAGCAGGATAATGTCTGACCAAGGCGTAGCAAAGATGCAAGGTGGAGCCGAGGGAGGGAGAAGCCAAGGTGGAGAAGATGGGTCGACAAGTCAAGGTGGAGACGATGGGTCGTCAGGTCAAGGTGGAGACGATGGGTCGACAAGTCAAGGTGAAGACGATGGGTCGACAAGCCAAGGTGGAGACGATTGGTCGACAGGTCAAGGTGGAGAAGATTGGTCGACAAGTCAAGGTGGAGACGATGGGTCGACAAGTCAAGGTGGAGACGATGGGTCGACAGGTCAATGTGAAGACGATGAGTCGACAGGTCAAGGTGGAGACGACTGGTCGACAGGTCAAGGTGGAGACGATGGGTCGACAGGTCAAGGTGGAGACGATGGGTCGACAGGTCAAGGTGGAGACGATGGATCGACAAGTCAGGGTGGAGACGATGGGTCGACAAGTCAAGGTGGAGCGATGGGTCGACAAGTCAAGGTGGAGCGATGGGTCGACAAGTCAAGGTGGAGACGATTGGTCGACAGGTCAAGGTGGAGACGATTGGTCGACAGGTCAAGGTGGAGACGATGGGTCGACAAGTCAAGGTGGAGACGATTGGTCGACAGGTCAAGGTGGAGACGATGGTTCGACAAGTCAAGGTGGAGCGAGGGTTCGACAAGTCAAGGTGGAGCGATGGGTCGACAAGTCAAGGTGGAGCGATGGGTCGACAAGTCAAGGTGGAGACGATTGGTCGACAGGTCAAGGTGGAGACGGTGGGTCGACAAGTCAAGGTGGAGCGATGGGTCGACAGGTGAAGGTGGAGACGGAGCCAGGGAATCCTTCATAGTGAGCGGAGCTGATGACCTGAAGCTCCAATGCAGATCCACCCAGAATAGTGTAGGAGATGCAGAGAGGCTAAAGGGATTCAGTTGAGGCAGGGAGGGATCACAGATGACATGCGGAACCAGCGGGGAGACAGGAGATTCAGGGCAGTGTTATTCAGACCCACAAACTGAGCAAAAATATGCAATTTAGTGCAGATGCTGATATTTATTTAAAATTCTGACGCTTGTAATGTAAATCAATGAGATCTTTATAACAATATAGCTTACATAAAATGCATATAAATATCAATATCTGTCAATAATATGTCTTAGTAAGATGATATTTAAATGTTTAGTTTTATGATCAAAGCTCTGTACAATTTTAAAACATATAATGCAATGCAATACAAAGATGATCGAGAGACGATCAAATAAACATTTGTACAATGAAATACCTTATACTTGATAAAACAGTGTAAACTATTAAGTGCAAACTAAATTTTCACCATTTAGAGGCATTTTGCATATCAAAAATGATCCAGTAGGATTTATAAGGTTATTGCATCGTGATGAATCTGATGATATGTTGAAGCTGAAGGTTCACACAGTCCTGGTTGTGAAGTTCTCCTGAGGAACCGTGTTTGGGCTTGTCATGAGCAGCTGGAACGCTCTTTGAAGAGCTTCACACAATTATTACGTCTCAAGCCTGCCAGGTAGTTCAAGAAAAGAGAATATCTATCATTAGATCAGTTTTATGGTTTCTGCATCTCCATGTGAAAGCTAACATCTGGTCAGGCCTGACAATAAATCTCACTAATGCAAGAAACACTTTACACAAATACATAAACACAGACACAAACTGCTGAACATTCGTGTTCTGAAAACATCCTCAGTCCTCAAGAGGGCGATAGAGTTTCCTTCAAATGTCTGTCATTAAACCCCATACACTTGTTGTTGTTTTAACTACTGTATCTTCTAAGATTTTTTCAAGAGTCACTGGTTTCTACAGTATATGCATATTTTCTTATGTTGAATGTAAAACATCTACACTACCGTTCAAAGGTTTGGGGTCAGTATTATTTTTTTTAAATGATACTTATATTGAGCAAGATGCATGAAAATTGATCAAAAATGACAGTAAACACATTTATAATGTTACAAAAGTTTCTATTTCAAATAAATGCTGTTCTTTTGAACTTTCTATTCATCAAAGAATCCTGAAAAATAAAATGTATGACGGTTTCCACACAAATATGAACTTTTTTCAACACTGATAATAATCATAAATGTTTCTTGAGCATCAAATCATCATATTATAGTGATTTCTGAAGGATCATGTGACACTGAAAACTGGAGTAATGATGCTGAAAATTCAGCTTTGATCACAGGAATAAATTACACTTTACTATATATGTATTTAGTGTATATATTCTATATATATAGAATATACCATCTGTGTTTATGATCATCGCTCTGAATCTCATCCGGATGAAGTCTTTGTTAAAAACATGATTTTATCAGCTAGTTGACGTGCTTTTTTATGAAACTTCCCCACATTCAAGTTTTTCTTTTGTTGTTGTTGTTGTTGTTCGTTTAAAAGCAAATGCTCTGTTCTTATTTGGATATTTTGCATGTTTAGATATTCATACAACTAAATATTCTGGGGGCCATAAAAGTTTTGTGGAAATGATCAAAAATGCTGAAATGAAGTATTTTAAAAGACTCTGGCGGGTGAAGAGTTAAACAGGATCTCACGAGGAGAATCTGGAAGACTTAAATGTCCTCAAACGTCCTGCAGTCGTGAGTTCTTCTAATGTTTGTGTGTCGTACGGAAGTTTCTCGGCTCCTCGAGGCAAAAGCAGTTTTTCTGACAGGAGATTATTTCACTTCAGGACGAAACAAGCTTGAATTCCTCCTAAAGCCTGTTATTACACAGCAGAAATATGCAGTTATTCGAGCAGCTCGAGGCACACACACTCCCTCATAGTTCAGGAGAAGTGATGACTACATTTCATTTTCATTCCTTTACATTCACTCTGATTTAAACTGGTATCATAGTCATTTTTAATTCAACAAAAATAAGAATTATAGTGCTAATCTTATCCTAAAAATAATCCTTAAAAAAGATAAAAGACTTTGAATATTGTTGCTTCTTCTATATGTGGCTTTGGATAAAAGTATCTGCTGAATGCATGTATGTAAATGTATTAAATTAATTAAAATGATCATCTAACGAGAATCCTAATAGAGAATAATGAGAATTAGCAAAAGGAAAAACCATAACTGTAAAAAAAAAAAAAACTAACAACATTTAAATGGATTACAATAATATGAATTTGGGGGGTTAAAAGTTCTTAATCATCATTTAAATATAATGTCACAAACCCAAAACCCTTAATAATCCTTTCTTTTTCTTCATGCAAAATATAATGTGTATATATGTTCATTATATTTTTACTCATTATTTTCTTAATTATTTAGTCAGGGTTATTATTGTTTACTAAAACCATAATAAAATTGTTACTTGAAATGAAAATAAACATTGACTGGAATAAAATATATTTTTTTAAATTCTCATTTTCATTCAGTTTAACTTGATGCATTACAAAACAAAAAAAAGCTATAAACATTAAAAAAGCCTAATAAAAATGACTAAAACTTTAACTAAAATAACAATGAAAAATAGAAACTAGCTAAAACTATTAATAAAACTATAATAGTATCTCAGTGATACTAAAATAACTCTAATTTAGAATGATTGATTGTTTAGTAGGTGGATAAAATGTGTCAGTAAATGACTTGAAGGCAGAGCGATGTCGACCTCAGTAACTCACCAGGTCAAAGGTCACCCTCACGCTTGACCTTTGACCTGTAGCAGGAGGATTCACCAAGGAAACCAGTGAGGAAGAGGTAGACAAAATTCTTTTGGCTTATTAAATAAACATAACGTGTGTGTGTGTGTGTGTGTGTGTGTGTGTGTGTGTGTGTGTGTGTGTGTGTGTGTGTGTGTGAGTGTGTGTGTGTGTGTGTGTGTGTGTGTGTGTGTGTCAGACTGAAGATATTAAGAAAAAATGATCAAAATGAAGTGAATTTGTACTTAAAACAAGAATTAATATCTTCTAAGAAAGTCGGGGGGGAAAACTTGTTAGATTAACATTATTTTTCTGACTCCATATGCAGATATTTGTTCTTGTTTTAAGTCAAGTCAAGTCAAGTCAAATATATTTATATAGCGCTTTTCACAATACAGATTGTATCAAAGCTGCTTCACAGTATCAATCAAAACAACTTAATGTTTGTTTATTACTGGAAAAAAGACATCCAAGTTTGGTAGAGCTGATCAATGGTATGATTGGTTAATTAATTTGAATATCCCCAACTGAGCAAGCCAAAGGCAACAGTGGCAAGGAACCGAAAAACTCCATCCAGTGACCTAATGGTGTCCTAACACCCCATCAGGTGACCCAATGGAGAAAAAAAACCTTGGGAGAACCCAGGCTCAGTCGGGGGCCAGTTCTCCTCTGGCGTTTATGAACTAGAGGCCGAATTTACAGTAACTGTAAGATAAAAAATTTATATGAATGCCTGGCTAAATAGATGCGTCTTCAGTCTAGTTTTAAACTGGGAGAGCGAGTCTGAGCAACGAACAATATCAGGAAGGCTATTCCAGAGCTTCGGAGCTAAATGTGAAAATGCTCTGCCTCCTTTGGTGGATCTGGATATCCTAGGAATGACCAGAAACCTCGAATCTAGTGATCTTAAAGAACGCGATGGATTGTAAGGCGATAGAAGATCCGTTAAATAGACTGGAGCTAAACCATTTAGAGCTTTATAAGTCAAAAGCAATACCTTGTAATTAATACGGAACTTTATAGGTAACCAATGAAGTGATGATAAAATCGGTGTTATATGATCATATTTTCTTAATCTAGTAAGAACTCTAGCGGCTGCATTTTGCACTAACTGTAGCTTGTTTATTGAAGATGCAGGACAACCAGCTAATAAAGCATTACAGTAATCTAGTCTCGAGGTCATGAATGCATGAACTAACTTTTCTGCATCAGAGACTGATAGCATATTACGTAGCTTAGCAATGTTTCTAAGGTGGAAAAAGGCTGTTTTTGTAACATATGAAATATGCTTTTCAAAAGACAGGTTGCAGTCTAATGTAACACCCAGGTCTTTTACTGTAGCGGATAGAGTAACAGGGCATCCTACTATGTTAAAGTCGTGCTGTGAAAGGTTTTGTGGACGGTTTTTAGAACCGATAAGTATTACCTCTGTCTTGTCTGGATTTAATAAAAGAAAATTATGCGTCATCCAATCTTTTATATCTTTAACACAATCTGTCAATTTGGATAATTTAGCGTATTCATCTGGCCGTGAGGAAATATATATTTGAGTGTCATCAGCATAACAATGGAAACTAATTCCATGTTTCCTTAGAATATTACCAAGTGGCAGCATATATATTGAGAATAATAAAGGGCCTAACACAGATCCCTGCGGCACTCCATAGTTTGCCGAAGTTATAATCGATTTTTCTCCATTTAAGTAGACGAAATGGTAGCGGTCAGATAAGTATGACCTGAACCAGCTTAATGCTTGTCCTTGAACACCAGTGTAATTTTGTAGTCGATCTAAGAGTATTGTGTGATCTATAGTATCGAACGCAGCACTAAGATCAAGTAAAACTAGTACTGAGATACAGCCTTGGTCCGAAGCTAAAAGTAAATCATTTGTGATTCTAACAAGCGCAGTTTCAGTGCTATGATGTGGCCTGAATCCAGACTGAAACTTTTCATAGATGTCGTTTTCTTGCAAGAAAGAGCCGAGTTGAGCGGACACAACTTTTTCTAATATTTTTGACATATTTTAAGCACAAACTCACTTCATTTGGACACATTTTTCATTAAACAAGTCTTAATATCTTCAGTCATTTTGCTTAACATGTAAGAATGTTCATATATTAGTGCTGGAAAACGAGACACCGATATTAATAACGGCTCAAATCTCTCCACAAGGGGTCAGCAGTGACAAACGCTTATTTTCCGGCAGTTTTCAGTGCACTATCTGAATGTTTATCTGCTTTTTAACGTGTTAGCTTCAGTTCTGCATATTCCTCATCTCTGCAACTACTTCCTCTTAAATCCCCGAGAGAAACAACAGACTCAGATTAACAAAACACTCATTATTACTGTCCCTGCGAGTGGAATTTTACAGATAACCCAGCGTGTGTTTCTTCAGGCCACTAGAGGACTCAGTGTGTTGAACACGAGTGTGTGTGCTGTGAGGAAGAAGAGGTGAGGAAGAGGAGGACGAGCTTCATCCGGGTTGCCAAGTACACTTATTACACGCAAATCTGGGCCTGTTTTAAGGCCTGTTGCGTTTTTAGCTTAAATATGCATATTTGGGCTTGTTAGTGTTTGACGTAATATGATGTGCTTAAAATAATAAAAAAATATCAGCCAGTGGAGTAAGAAAAATCGGTAACACTTTACAGTAAGGTTCATTAGTTAATACTAACATGAACTAACCATGAGCAATACATTTGTTACAGTATTGTTAATGTTAGTTAATAAAAATACAGCTGTTCATTGTTTGTTCGTGTTAG
>NW_027509197.1:41145000-41157500 GCF_051911475.1 Siphateles boraxobius
CTCAGTCATTTTGCTGGATATTAAGTTACTTTGAAACATTTTCAGTCAGAAATGAAGAGAACGAAAAGTCTGTGTAAGTGCAGAAACTGCTGAGATGATGACGAGCATTAAAGGCATTAGTGAAAGTTTAACTCGCACATTTACACATAAGCTTTATTTCTTCACATCCAAAACTATTGCATATGACACAAATGTTTATGAAATGTTTCTGTTTCGAGCCTGTGCTTCTGAACGCTTGACTGTGTGTCTCATGATGCAAAACTTCACAACTTCCTGACACACGTTCATTCCCTCGACAGATTCAGATTCACTCCTGACAGCAGAACTGAACTCTACTGAAGATTCTAGTAACATTCTATTACAGCGATAGTTCACCCAAACATATACACCCAAACTAGCCCATGATTTACTCGCCCTCAACTCATCCTAGTGTATCTGACATTCTTCTCTCAGACGAATACAATCAGTTATATTAATAAATGTCCTGACCCTTCTAAGCTTTATAATGTGAATGACTGTTTATGTTTTGAAGTCCATAAAGTGCATCTATCCATCATAAAAGTGCATCCGTCCATCATAAAAGTGCATCTGTCCATCATAAAAGTGCATCTATCCATCATAAAAGTGCATCTGTCCATCATAAAAGTGCATCTATCCATCATAAAAGTGCATCTGTCCATCATAAAAGTGCATCTATCCATCATAAAAGTGCATCTATCCATCATAAAAGTGCATCTATCCATCATAAAAGTGCATCTGTCCATCATAAAAGTGCATCTATCCATCATAAAAGTGCATCTGTCCATCATAAAAGTGCATCTATCCATCATAAAAGTGCATCTATCATCATAAAAGTGCATCTATCCATCATAAAAGTGCATCTATCCATCATAAAAGTGCATCCGTCCATCATAAAAGTGCATCTATCCATCATAAAAGTGCATCTATCCATCATAAAAGTGCATCTATCCATCATAAAAGTGCATCTGTCCATCATAAAAGTGCATCTATCCATCATAAAAGTGCATCTATCCATCATAAAAGTGCATCCGTCCATCATAAAAGTGCATCTATCCATCATAAAAGTGCATCTATCCATCATAAAAGTGCATCCGTCCATCATAAAAGTGCATCTATCAATCATAAAAGTGCATCTATCCATCATAAAAGTGCATCTGTCCATCATAAAAGTGCATCTATCCATCATAAAAGTGCATCTGTCCATCATAAAAGTGCATCTGTCCATCATAAAAGTGCATCTATCCATGATAAAAGTGCATCTGTCCATCTTAAAAGTGCATCTATCCATCATAAAAGTGCATCTGTCCATCATAAAAGTGCATCTGTCCATCATAAAAGTGCATCTGTCCATCATAAAAGTGCATCTATCCATCATAAAAGTGCATCTATCCATCATAAAAGTGCATCTATCCATCATAAAAGTGCATCTGTCCATCATAAAAGTGCATCTGTCCATCATAAAAGTGCATCTATACATCATAAAAGTGCATCTATCCATCATAAAAGTGCATCTATCCATCATAAAAGTGCATCTGTCCATCATAAAAGTGCATCTATCCATCATAAAAGTGCATCTATCCATCATAAAAGTGCATCTGTCCATCATAAAAGTGCATCTATCCATCATAAAAGTGCATCTATCCATCATAAAAGTGCATCTATCCATCATAAAAGTTCATCTGTCCATCATAAAAGTGCATCTATCCATGATAAAAGTGCATCTGTCCATCATAAAACTGCATCTATCCATGATAAAAGTGCATCTGTCCATCATAAAAGTGCATCTATCCATCATAAAAGTGCATCTGTCCATCATAAAAGTGCATCTGTCCATCATAAAAGTGCATCCATCCATAATAAAGTGCATCTATCCATGATAAAAGTGCATCTATCCATGATAAAAGTGCATCTGTCCATCATAAAAGTGCATCTATCCATGATAAAAGTGCATCTGTCCATCATAAAAGTGCATTTATCCATCATAAAAGTGCATCTGTCCATCATAAAAGTGCATCTATCCATCATAAAAGTGCATCTATCCATCATAAAAGTGCATCTATCCATCATAAAAGTGCATTTATCCATCATAAAAGTGCATCTGTCCATCATAAAAGTGCATCTATCCATCATAAAAGTGCATCTATCCATCATAAAAGTGCATCTATCCATCATAAAAGTGCATCTGTCCATCATAAAAGTGCATCTGTCCATCATAAAAGTGCATCTGTCCATCATAAAAGTGCATCCGTCCATCATAAAAGTGCATCCATCCATAATAAAGTGCATCTATCCATCATAAAAGTGCATTTATCCATCATAAAAGTGCATCTGTCCATCATAAAAGTGCATCTGTCCATCATAAAAGTGCATCTATCCATCATAAAAGTGCATTTATCCATCATAAAAGTGCATCTATCCATCATAAAAGTGCATCTATCCATCATAAAAGTGCATTTATCCATCATAAAAGTGCATCTGTCCATCATGCATCTATCCATCATAAAAATGCATTTATCCATCATAAAAGTGCATCTGTCCATCATAAAAGTGCATCTGTCCATCATAAAAGTGCATCTATCCATCATAAAAGTGCATCTGTCCATCATAAAAGTGCATCTATCCATCATAAAAGTGCATCTATTCATCATAAAAGTGCATCTGTCCATCATAAAAGTGCATCTGTCCATCATAAAAGTGCATCTATCCATCATAAAAGTGCATCTATCCATCATAAAAGTGCATCTGTCCATCATAAAAGTGCATCTGTCCATCATAAAAGTGCATCTATACATCATAAAAGTGCATCTATCCATCATAAAAGTGCATCTATCCATCATAAAAGTGCATCTGTCCATCATAAAAGTGCATCTATCCATCATAAAAGTGCATCTATCCATCATAAAAGTGCATCTATCCATCATAAAAGTGCATCTGTCCATCATAAAAGTGCATCTATCCATCATAAAAGTGCATCTATCCATCATAAAAGTGCATCTATCCATCATAAAAGTTCATCTGTCCATCATAAAAGTGCATCTATCCATGATAAAAGTGCATCTGTCCATCATAAAACTGCATCTATCCATGATAAAAGTGCATCTGTCCATCATAAAAGTGCATCTATCCATCATAAAAGTGCATCTGTCCATCATAAAAGTGCATCTGTCCATCATAAAAGTGCATCCATCCATAATAAAGTGCATCTATCCATGATAAAAGTGCATCTATCCATGATAAAAGTGCATCTGTCCATCATAAAAGTGCATCTATCCATGATAAAAGTGCATCTGTCCATCATAAAAGTGCATTTATCCATCATAAAAGTGCATCTGTCCATCATAAAAGTGCATCTATCCATCATAAAAGTGCATCTATCCATCATAAAAGTGCATCTATCCATCATAAAAGTGCATTTATCCATCATAAAAGTGCATCTGTCCATCATAAAAGTGCATCTATCCATCATAAAAGTGCATCTATCCATCATAAAAGTGCATCTGTCCATCATAAAAGTGCATCTGTCCATCATAAAAGTGCATCTGTCCATCATAAAAGTGCATCCGTCCATCATAAAAGTGCATCCATCCATAATAAAGTGCATCTATCCATCATAAAAGTGCATTTATCCATCATAAAAGTGCATCTGTCCATCATAAAAGTGCATCTGTCCATCATAAAAGTGCATCTATCCATCATAAAAGTGCATTTATCCATCATAAAAGTGCATCTATCCATCATAAAAGTGCATCTATCCATCATAAAAGTGCATTCATCCATCATAAAAGTGCATCTGTCCATCATGCATCTATCCATCATAAAAATGCATTTATCCATCATAAAAGTGCATCTGTCCATCATAAAAGTGCATCTGTCCATCATAAAAGTGCATCTATCCATCATAAAAGTGCATCTGTCCATCATAAAAGTGCATCTATCCATCATAAAAGTGCATCTATTCATCATAAAAGTGCATCTGTCCATCATAAAAGTGCATCTGTCCATCATAAAAGTGCATCTGTCCATCATAAAAGTGCATCTATACATCATAAAAGTGCATCTGTCCATCATAAAAGTGCATCTGTCCATCATAAAAGTGCATCTGTACATCATAAAAGTGCATCTGTACATCATAAAAGTGCATCTGTCCATCATAAAAGTGCATCTGTCCATCATAAAAGTGCATCTATACATCATAAAAGTGCATCTGTCCATCATAAAAGTGCATCTGTCCATCATAAAAGTGCATCTATACATCATAAAAGTGCATCTATACATCATAAAAGTGCATCTGTCCATCATAAAGTGCATCTATCCATCATAAAAGTGCATCTATACATCATAAAAGTGCATCTATACATCATAAAAGTGCATCTGTCCATCATAAAAGTGCATCTGTCCATCATAAAAGTTCATCTATACATCATAAAAGTGCATCTATACATCATAAAAGTGCATCTATACATCATAAAAGTGCATCTGTCCATCATAAAAGTGCATCTGTCCATCATAAAAGTGCATCTGTCCATCATAAAAGTGCATCTATACATCATAAAAGTGCATCTATACATCATAAAAGTGCATCTGTTCATCATAAAAGTGCATCTGTCCATCATAAAAGTGCATCTGTCCATCATAAAAGTGCATCTGTCCATCATAAAAGTGCATCTATACATCATAAAAGTGCATCTATACATCATAAAAGTGCATCTGTCCATCATAAAGTGCATCTATCCATCATAAAAGTGCATCTATACATCATAAAAGTGCATCTATACATCATAAAAGTGCATCTGTCCATCATAAAAGTGCATCTGTCCATCATAAAAGTTCATCTATACATCATAAAAGTGCATCTATACATCATAAAAGTGCATCTATACATCATAAAAGTGCATCTGTTCATCATAAAAGTGCATCTATCCATCATAAAAGTGCATTTATCCATCATAAAAGTGCATCTGTCCATCATAAAAGTGCATCTGTCCATCATAAAAGTGCATCTATACATCATAAAAGTGCATCTATACATCATAAAAGTGCATCTGTTCATCATAAAAGTGCATCTGTCCATCATAAAAGTGCATCTGTCCATCATAAAAGTGCATCTGTCCATCATAAAAGTGCATCTGTCCATCATAAAAGTGCATCTATACATCATAAAAGTGCATCTATACATCATAAAAGTGCATCTGTCCATCATAAAAGTGCATCTGTCCATCATAAAGTGCATCTATCCATCATAAAAGTGCATCTGTCCATCATAAAGTGCATCTATCCATCATAAAAGTGCATCTATCCATCATATGTTGATCACAATGCTTCATGCATTATACACTGCAAAAAAATATGTTCTTCCTATTTCTGTCTCGTTTTCCAGCGCAAATATCGAAACATTTTTAAATCAAGATACATTCACAGGAGAAGAACAATAACTGAAGATATTAAGATTTGTCTACTGAAAAAAATGAAGTGAGTTTGAGTTTAAAACAAGAAAGTCAGATGTTTCAGTCAGAAACATAATCTTAAAGTCCTCCTAGTCAATAATTGCATCTCTTAATACTCATCTTTCATCACCAAAATGACAAATTTAAGTTTTTTTCCTTGAAACAAAATTCTTCATGTTCAATTCTTCAAAACAAGATTATTTTGCTGACTCTATTGACTGATATTTGTTCTTGTTTTAAGCACAAACACACTTCATTTTCCATAAATATCTTGATTATTTTGCTTCTCCAGTAAATGTATCTTGATTTAAGAATATGTATATACAGTATTAGTGCTCAGAAACACTGAGGAAGAACATGATTATTTTGCAGTATTAGTTACTGTAATCTCCATCACTAAAGTTGTTTTTTGCTTCATAAGTTTGTAGTGTTGTGATTCTGCTGGTTTAGTTCACGGCTCTAAACGCTTTAATCAAGACGCTTCTGAAATCCCGATGGAGAAATGAATGTAGAAATACTGACACACTCTATTACTGTTCCTGGAAGGTTTGTGGGTAACTGTGAGAGAACGCTCCCTGTTGTAACGCTTGACCTTTAACCTCTTGAGGAACTGCTCCAGTTTCTGTGCTGATGTTCGGCTGAAGCAGAACTTATAAACTAAAGTTCCTCTTTATGTTTTTGCTCACACTAAATCTGGAGTGATCGTCACACACTTAGTCCTGCCTCTCTGTCCTTCCCCTACGAGTGTTCAATCCTACACAACACTTGAAACAAGAGATCATTGTGCGTGTGTGTGTGTGTGTGTGTGTGATACGGAGAGCAACATTCCTCTCCAGGAACAAAAAAAAATTCCTCTCCAGTCCAGTTTTTTTCCCTCAGCCCCTAATATGGTGAAAGGCAGTGAGATAGTTGAGCGCTTACATCATCTCCAGTGCTGGGAGTGAGGAATTCTGGGAGAAATGTGTGACGTTTTCCTGAAACAGACCCTTTCCATTGGACTACAATAGATAAATATGACAAAGGCTACAGAATCTCCCTTATTTACACCCTTATAAGGGACTCATTTACACATGTGGCTGTGATTTGATGGGGGATGTTAGAGATTTGAGTGGAATAGAGAGAACCGTGCTCTTATTGTGAGCATGATCAGATTCAATCACACAAGAGATGAATGTTTGTCTCACTGAGTTTGCGTTAAAGCTCTGTGTGTAAAAAGTGCTTCATGCATTTTCCAGCACTAATATCTAAAACATTATTAAATCAAGATGCATTTACTGGAGAAGCAGCAAAATGACTGGATTTTTTTTTTTTATAGCAAAATGAAGTGAGTTTGTGCTTAAAACAAGAACAGATATCTGCCAATGGAGTCAGAAAAATAAACTTTATTTAAAGGATTATTTTCAGAGATTTGTTCTTGTTTTAAACACGAATTAATTTTGATCATTTTTCTTTGAGTCATTTCGCTTCTCCAATAAATGCATCTTAATATCTTCAATCATTTTGCTTCTCATTCTTGATTTATATCTCAGCATCTATAATCTGTTATATATTCAACAAAAAGGCTATTTAAAAAGAAAAAAAAGAAAAGAATCAGGGATTGATTGGATCATGAAAAGTGATAATTTTACATACCAGAATGGAGCCAGTTGATTGGACGGGAGGATCTGAAAAATAAAAGGAATGCATGACATCAACTGAAAGTGAAAGTTGTTTTATAAGGAGATATCATGATGATATCATTGTTTTATTTGGAATAATGTGCACTGAGAGGTCATGCATGCCATAAGATTGTGAACGTGGATTATGAACATAAATAGGGTCGATTTTGTTCTTGTTGACTTTAAAATCTGTTCTATTAGTCATTGTCACGTCCGCACAGAACTAATGCGCTGCTCAAGTCTCTCGTGTTCTTTCATTAAATATTGCATGATGAGTTTCCATTTAACACATCTTGAATGTGTAAATCCAGGCACAGTTTGACTCTGCCTCTTCAATCTGGTATTGATTTGAGAGAAAGCGAGACATTCTTGGCCATTGCATGTTGTTTTGCAGATATTCCCTTGTGAAAAAGAATTAAATGTGTATTTGTAGTGCATTTCTAATCTTAAAAGTATGTTTTTTAATCGCACAGCACTGTAAAAAATGATATGAGCAATAAGTTGACAACATATGTTTTTTAAAAGACTTCCGTTTTTAAACTTCATTTTTTAAACTCTGTTTAACGTCATTTAAGTTGAAATGACTTAAACATCAAGGTGATTTTACTTTAAAATTTAAAGCAGAATCTTTTTTTTTTTACAGTGAGTGTAAAAATATATGATCAGTAAGTCATGGCAACTTTAGTTTTTACATTTATTTATCCAAATAATTTAAGCAATTTCAACTTTTTTACGAGATTCAACTCAATTTTTAAGTCAGTTTAATATAATTTAAGTTGAAATAACTTGAATGACCAAGTTGATAACACTTAAAAATGTAAGGCGGCAACTGAACTTTTTAAGTTTTTAAGTTGAAATAGATGCAGTAATGTTTACAGCACAGATAATATACATAAATGAAATAAAAGGCCACTTAAGTGTACTTTAATAGAGCATATTTTCAGGATTGTTTCTTAAAAAATACAACATTTTTAACAGACTGGGAAGATAAGAGCTGCAACGATGTTGAATATGAGGGAAATAATCACTGTTGACTGGTGATCTGCTCAGTAAGGCCTTCTCTGCAATGTTGTATTGTAATCTGCAGAATATGGCACTATTTAGCTGCAAAGATATAAAATAAAGGTCTATTGCGTAACCAACAGCTTGACAGGCTGATGTTGGGAAATGCCCGCAGATTTAGGTCAATACCTCAGAACAAGGTACTTTTGTGGTCTGGATGTTAGCTTCATTCACTCAGCTGTCATGAGGCTAAAACACTAAATAATACACATTTCTCAGGATAGTTTGACCTTTGACCTTTCTGAGGGCTTTTGATGCTAAGAGATATTGAAGGGATATTCGGGACTCAATAGAAATTGTGCTCTATAATGTGGACAATAGTTTCAGCTGTAAGTGTCTGTGATGTGACGTGATTTCTCAACGCTGTTACGTTTGATGTTTGAGAGACATTTCACTGCTCTACTGGATGAAAAACAAAAAGGTTAGGAAAAAATGTCTGACAAAAATCCCCAAGATATTTCATAAACATAATCCATACTACATTCTTCCAACCTGTAAACATTCAGTTCAATGGAGATTTTCAAAATTCCATGGAAAGAATGTTCAGCAATCACAATGTAACCAGAGGCGATGACATCATCATTCATCTTACATAGTGAATGCAACCAAAAAAATTCCTACTATTGCAAAAAAAAAATGAAGTTGTTCCTCTGTGTTTCTGCCTCGTTTTCCAGCACTAATATCTAAACATTCGTACATCAAGACACATTTACTGGAGAAGGAGCAAAATAACTGAAGATATTGAGTCTTGTCCGACTGTTTATTATTCCCAGATGTTTTGAGTTATTTTTGGTGCGTGAGACACAAAGACATTTCACATGATGCGTTAAATGTTATCAGTTCTTTTGGTCTGAGGTTTATTATCAGTTTTCCCATGAATATGTTCTGGATAATTGAGCAGAAGTGTAAATAAACATGTTCCCCGGATCCCCTGGAGCATTACAACCAGATGTGAGTGTTTTTATGTGCTTTTAATTTAGCAATGCAGGTAACTTTACAACTACATGTGAACTATCAGTCGTCTTACAGCTTAATATCTGATAACACTTTATGTTGATGCTCCTACAGACATTCTACTAACTACAAGTCACTACACGTCTACTTATCCCACTAATGCTCTCGAGTTATAGTTAACAAGCAGTTGCAAAGTTACTTATGCTTTAGTAGAATGTCTTTATTGAAATAAAGTGTATTTAACATTGATTCTCTGGAATTGAAGAGGCTGTAATTATTTTATAATAACTTTTAACCCAATTTTTCTGGCACGGTTTCTGGAACATTCATTATTGATTTTATTTATTAATATTTAATCAATTTCCTTGAGCAAGTTACTTTAAGTACAAGGAAAATGAATGAAAATCCTTTTGATTCGGATGTTTAAATGACGGAGTGTAAAACACTGTTCCCAAAGTGTTTTATGTAAATAGTTCAGATATATAACTTACTGTAAGATAACTGATTAACTAACAAACCTCCCCACAGCTTAATGTAACCAGATGTAATCAGCAACACCAGAGACAAATGAAAGTGCGTATCTATACCACGAATGTTATTTCTACGCCATTTCTACACCAAAAATGGTTTTTGCGTGCATATGATACGCACTGAAAACCCCTTGGTTATGATTAGGAGTGTGTGCGTATTATATGCATGCAAAAACCATTTTGGGCGTATAAATGGCACGGGAAATAACATTCGTTGCTTTTCATACTCAGAATTTTTGTCTTGTTTCCAGTCCAAATATCTAAAAATTCTTAAATCAAGATGCATTTACTAGATGAGTAAAATGACATAAGATACGATGTCCTGTTTTCCGGGGGAATTAATCAAAATCAAGTAAGTTGATGCTTAAAAAAAGCAAAATGATCTGCCAATGGGGTCAGAAAAATAATGTTAATTCAAACAGAAACAAGATTATTTTTCTTACCCTATTGGCAGATAGTTTAGCTTGTTTTAAGCAAAAACTTCATTTTTATTTATTTCCCCAGAAAACAAGACTTAATATCTTATGCCATTTTTTTACTTTAGTAAATGCATCTTGATTTAAGAAATGTTTGATATTTGGACTGGAAACAAGACAAAAATACTAAGTTAGAAAAGCATTTTTTGCAGTGTACACACTTTCCTGAGATCTGGCTGAGAAAAGCAGACATCTGTAGATCACCAAAAAGAAACTTGCATGTTACTTTCGGACGGCCGATGTCGAGTCGGGTTATTAGAGCGCAACACAAAATGAAGTGAGTTTGTGCTTAAAACAAGAACAAATATCTGGGTCAGAAAAATAAACTTAATTCTTGGGGGAATTGCTACATTAAGCACATTAACTTACATTAAGTATCTTGTAACGCATTGATTGAGCCTTCTGCATTTAAGTACTTGAGTAGGCCACTTTACACGACACTGTTTTCAACTAAAAATGTAAAACTTTTTATGTGTTTTGGCGGTTAGTTTACACGACAACGGCGTTTGGGGCGCCTGAAAATGCAAAGTTTTGAAAACAGGATTTAAAGGGGACGTTTACACGACAGCGATATGCTTAAAACGAGAAGGTTTTCCTTTGAGTTTTCCGCATCATTATCAAAACGACCCCCATTCACACGGATCCGCGAAAGCGACTATAAACGCTGTGTTCTGCTGCCAGGCCAGTAGATGGCGATGAAACACTGTAGACTGAACACGTAATAGGCATGAGCATGACGTCATCGTCTTCAGAGATTCGCGATTTTGTTGTTTACCATGACGGAGACCGTTTTCAAAAACTTGCAGGCCTACGTTGAAACATAAAACGCAAAAAAACGCTAAAACATTTGTAGTCGCTTTTGCGGATCGTTTTGATAATGGTGTCGCCTGTGGCCTAAAACTCAAAGGAAAAACATCTCAGTTTTAAGCATATCGTTGTCGTGTAAACATACCTTTTAAGTTAATACGCCGTCAGGGTTTGTTTTTGTCTGGTTAATTATGAGCACAGGGCTTGTGGTGTTTGTTTCTATGTGTCATTGTCTTGTTATGTTTATACTTATACAAGTATATATACTTGTTATATATATCTGGTTTATTTGGCCCACCTGTTCTTCATTAACCTCCTCAATTCCTCTCCTATTTATTCTGTGTTTTAGTCCTGTGCGAGTTCGTCGTGGTGATTTACCAGTCGTGTCCAGATGCCGCTCCTGTTCCCCATGGGTTATTGTTATTTTGTATTATTGTCAAATAAAAGCCCATTTTCTCTGCATCTCTGAGTCCTCGCCGTAACCCTTCTCCCAAACCTGACGCACTAAAACACGAGCTGCTTCTGTCCATCCGTCAGCTGAGATATTTATTTCGAAATAAAGAGCAATCATTTTTTGATCTGGAATCTGTTCACTTCATTCTTGGATCCAAATGTGACATGCAAGGAGACTTGAGCTGAAGATATTGGACGGGGAACTTCCTTTCTTGGCCATCAAAATAGTGTTTGTGTCTCTATGTTGTGCACAAACTGTTCTGTTAGATCAATGACTATATTCACCTAGAAAACAGCTGATTTACATTAGAATAATATTTCTGAATATTTACTGTATTTTTGATCAAATAAATGCAGCTTTGGTGAGCAGAAGAGGAAACATTTAAAAAAATCTTAAAATGGTAGTGCATGTGCTTGTTTTAAAATATAAATGATTACAATATTTGATATTACTTTAAATATGTTCTGACTTTGGTCACGCATTTTAACGTTCAGTGTGACAGTCAAAATATAGCTTGTCACTGGCCATAGTGTTATATGCAAATATTTCATTACAATTATTAATAAATGTTGTTATTTATTCAACTGGTGTAATTTATCATTTTCTTGTTAAATCTAATATAATCGTGCATGAATTGCGTCACTTAAATTGCGACACATTAAGTATGATGACGTGTTTCCACAGTTACATCGTAAATCTGAAACCAAAATGGACAATTTTAATATTTTTATGGAATATTGCAGTGTTTATTCTAAATGATTTATCGGTGCACATTCTTATTTTTGTAATAATCTTGAATCAGAATATCTTCCTCTTGCAGCATCTGTTCTCTCATGACTTGGGCGGGGCAACCTGTCACTCACATGAGATCAGCCAATAGCAATCAACAACCATCCAATCATCCAATCAATTCCCCACAGACACATTTTTGAATTTTTTGATAGATACAGTCGGTTGATCTGGGAACGCCCCCGGGAAGAGATGGTTCTCACTGCGGAACATGAAATCCACGGGGAGGAGTCGGATCCAGATCCAACTCCTCCCACCTTACATACACCTAAACCTAGCCAACTCCGCCCCCTGATCCCTAAACA
>NW_027509197.1:41160000-41195000 GCF_051911475.1 Siphateles boraxobius
TATTTTTATGAATTCTTACAATGCAATGTTGTGAAAACAACATGTGTGTGTGTGTGTGTGTGTGTGAGAGAGAGAGTGTGTGTGTGTAAGAGAGAGTGTGTGTGAGAGAGTGTGTGTGTGTGTGTGTGAGAGAGAGTCTGTGTGTGTGTGTGTGTGTGAGAGAGAGAGTGTGTGTGAGTGTGTAAGGGAGTGTGTGTGAGAGAGAGTGTGTGTGAGGTGTGTGAGAGAGAGAGAGTGTGTGTGAGTGTGTAAGGGAGTGTGTGTGAGAGTGTGTGTGTGTGTGTGTGTGTGAAAGAGAGAGAGAGTGTGTGTATGTGTGTGTGTGAGAGAGAGTGTGTGTGAGTGTGTGTGTGTGTGTGTGTGTGTGTGTGTGTGTGTGTGTGTGAGTGTGTGTGAGTGTGTAAGGGAGTGTGTGTGTGTGAGTGTGCGTGTGCGTGAGTGTGTGTGTGTGTGTGTGTGTGTGTGTGTGTGTGTGAGTGTGCGTGAGTGTGTAAGGGAGTGTGTGTGTGAAAAAGAGAGTGTGTGTATGTGTGTGTGGGAGAGAGAGTGTGTGTGAGTGTGTAAGGGAGTGTGTGTGAGTGTGTGTGAGTGTGTGTGTGTGTGTGTGTGTGTGTAAGGGAGTGTGTGTGTGTGTGTGTGTGCGTGTGTGTGTGTGTGTGTGTGTGTGTGTGTGTGTGTGTGTGTGTGTGTGTGTGTGTGTGTGTGAGTGTGTGTGTGTGTGTGTGTGTGTGTGTGTGTGTGTGTGTGTGTGTGTGTGTGTGTGTGTGTGTGTGTGTGTGTGTGTGTACAAATGTGAACGACGCTTGGGACAGTTGACGTGCCGATTGAAATACTCAAGTCTTCAGTATTAAAGACACAAAGGGAAACTCATTACTCGTTACGGACGCACGCAATCAAACTAAAATATGTCAGAAGTATCAGGTATCATCTCGAACACAGTGAGTTATGTCTGAGTGAATGTGAACAGTTGAGAAAGAAAACACATGTGTGTCCGTATATTAGATCAGTGCATTCACTCTTAAAGGGACAGTAGCCGAATATTCCTGCCGTCGGTGTTTTACTGTCAATCAAACAACAAACAATAACTTCTCTGAATAACATTTGTAACTTTAACAAGGATTTATATATTTTTCATGGCTGGTAAAAATTATTTCTGGCAGGTCAGTTTTCTGAAGTCATCGGCCAATGACAGGTGTGGTAAAAAGTTAGTTATTGAAGACCGAGCTGCATGAAGGATGACAGCATTAACGTTCTGGGATTGTTTTTGTTAAATATTTAGGCGTATGGATGGACTGAAATTAATTTTACATGTAGGTGTGTTCCTGAATATTACATGTACAGTATAGAAGTATAAAATTCACATCTAAACCCTTTATTCAAATATTATTATAGATGTTGTAGTCATATTGCGTAGTTGTGCTTGGAGTCGATTGTTTGATCTGTGATAATAACGCTATGAAACATGACAAACATCATTTTTGTCCAGCCTGTCATACAAAGAAATTATGAACACATGCTAAAACAGAGAATAAACCAGATATTAATAAGTGATTATGTTGTAGTCAATGCTTGCTTTTTCCTTTTTGCATAGTAGTTTGAGTTTTTTAGCCAAACACTTTTGGTATATTAACACCTTAACCAAGTTTAGTGATTGTTCTTTCCTTGTATTTAACATATTTGATGAATTAATCGATCTTGTAGTGTCATTAAAAACAAATAACCCCTCTGCACGTCACTTTTGTACATCTGTAATATCTAGGTCTAGAAAAAACTAAAAAATATTGAAATTTTACTGTAACAAATTTTTTTCCTGGCTCATCCTAAACTCTAAACTTCATAATAGGCCAGAATTTTTTGCAAAAAAGAATACTATTTTCAATTTCATTACTTTGATATATTTTCAAAATCCTTATAGCACTCCTTAAATAGAAAAAAGTTAAATAGATTTAAAAAAAAAATAAGGTGTAGGCTGTACTTCACTCTTTGTAAACGACACAGTTGAAAGCGACAAGCACAGAATAAACACTAAAAAGACATCCATCTGAATATTACAGACTTTTATTTGCATTACAAAACAAAAATTGTGCATTCCAAGACGTCAACATACAAAAAAAACACTGCATGACTTTAAAGCATTTGAGCAGAGATGTTACAAGAGTGTGTCTCTGTTACGTGTCACTCAAATCCTTGGCCCCGCCCCCGGCCACGCCTCCTCGCCATCCTCATCCGTATCAACAATCTTCATCAGAATATCAGTGGTGCGGTTTACAAAAAGAGGATCGTGGGCACAGAAACAAAAAGGGCTTGTACGGTCGTCTGCATTTTTTTTAAATTTTTTTTTTGGTTGTCCAATCACAATGCGACTTAGGTCATATTTTTCCGTTAAAAGTTAAACAGCGAAAAGACGTGAAAAAGAAGGCAATGTGGAATGTACAGTGCATAGAAGTGAGGAGAACGAGTTTCATGACGATTCCGCCTGTTTCTCCTGTTCGATGGCTGTAAAACAAGAGCAAACAAAGTGTTATTGGGGTCAATAATCATCATTTCTTGTTCCTTCCTCATAAGGAAAGTGTGCGGATTCTTACTTTCTTTTGACGGCAAAGGATTTTTCTCCTGAGTTTCTGTTTTCTTCAGCTTGGTTTTGTCAAAGCTGGTCACTTCCTCAAGATTTGGCTTGTCAGACATGTTTGCAGTAGGTCTGAAAAGAAATGGATTGCTATTAATGTTGAGAAAGACACACACACACACACACACACACACATGACGATCTCCATTAATATTCACATAAGTGACTGAAAAGTACGGGCTTTTTCCAAATATTTCCCAAAAATTTGGTATTTGGTTAGATATTACGTTTAATGCATGACTAAATAATCTAAATATGCTTTATAAAAGAACTAAAGACCAAAAGTGCAGTAACGCAGTAAGTGTGGTAAAAGGAAACGCTGCTGTTGCATCACAGTCTTGAGAAACCACCGCCCTTTCCTGCTCATTCTCTCATTTTTCACTTCATATCAACGTTTCCATCAGGAAAAACATTCTTTCTGCTTTTGCACTTATCTGAGCATATTTATCCGAACAATTATGCCATATTTGAGGCGTGGAATGTAAAAAGTGATCACGCTTAATCATTCCTGAACAAAGAAAATACATGCATCTATTGTCTCTGATATACATAAATCGCAAAAATCACATAATCTAGCGATTAACAGTCACATTTCCTGTAAAGCGGATGCATTTATGCCACAAATACATTCGCCAAATGTGCGCGTGAGAAAAGTAGCGTGTAAAAAAAACTAATCTAGAGTATAATGAAGAGATTATAAACAAAAAAACGCATGATGTTATGCTATATAAGAGTATTTAAAAGGCAAAAGAGAGATTCTAGCGCTTACCAGAGTGTGTGTTGGTAGTTGAAGGGGTTTATTCTCCTGCAGCAGTGTGAGGGAAAGCGCAGAATCACAGCATTTATAACCAGAGATATGCAAATCACGCGAGTGACGTCACCCGACCGTTAGATGAATCATTACTCCGCGGAGTCTGCGAGAATCTATAACACAGCCAACTATATGAGGAAAGCATTTTAGTCCAAGGAAGTACGGAAATATTCAGTTATTTGAGAATTTAGCAGTGAGAAAACGTACAAGGAAGTCGTATTAGCGTATTAGCGTCATATGCTGACTTTGAAGTGAACGACGCCCTCTGTTGTGCGACACTGACATCTAGTGGACACTACAAACATCACATTCGCCTTCTTGGACTATGCCCTACAAGAATGCTATGTAGACTACTGTTTTTGTGAAGAATAAGTAGTAGCCTATATACTTTTGAGTATGTGTAGCAGAAGAGTAGGCAAGATTTGGTACAAACTAGTCGCTAGGTCACGTGCTTCTTATCGCCGTTTAAACTGCCCTGTCAATCATCTTGTCACAATTAAAATCGTCCACATTCAATATAATTTAATTTCCTACTGTTTTGGAAAGAAATGTAGTAGCACGCTGATCTGCCAGTCATGAACTCTCCTCATTGCGTTCGCATAATAATGCATTAAAGATAATGACCAAACGTATCTTAACAAAAGTTCACAATGCTGTTGCAGATGAAATATAATACGGATAACATTAAATAAATATATTTTTGTCAGATAAGATACTGATAATTAATCATTTAAACCCCCTTTATCTAAACCTATGATCTAAACCGTCGGTCTCGCACATCCGCCATGTTTGTAGTTTTTTAACACGTTTTATTCGTGTTTGTAGTTCTAATCGATGCATTTCCGGATTCTAATCGGGAAAAGTAGATACACCATCCGGGTCTCTTTGGAATACTCATTTCAACATAGTAAGATTTGGGACACACTAAATCTAATTCTGAATGGCCTACTTTTTAGGACGAATTGTATGCGAATTGGGACCCAGATATGGATATTTTCACATGGGAAAAATGTTTTATTGTGTGTCTTAAAGTAGGCTACTTAAAAAGTGTTCATAATAGCCTATAACAAATAAATAAACTGAAAGAGTTTTTTTATTTTATTTTGGATATTCACACAACAAGATCAGAACTGAAGATGTTTGTACTGGAAAACAAGACAAAAATACGGAAGAACATTGTTTCTTCTTCTTCTTCTTCAGTGTTTACATTGATTCTTTTATGGAAATAAACGGCAAGCCTCCTGCATTTTGTCAGTTAGGCAAACGCTTAATAATGCTAACCGCTAATGCTCAAAACAAACAAACAAACAAATAAATAAATGAACATTATTATGCGCTAAGTAGATCACATCAAACATGTATAACAGAAAGCATATTTCAGTCTAGAGTGTAACAGGAAGTGTGTGAGATCATTTCCTGTTAGCTGCTAGCATACCGCAGCAGTTCCTTGCTAAATTTGCTGACTTATTTTATTTAATGATTCAAAAATAGGAAAAATCTTCTTGTGAAATGTTCCTTTGCACGATATCTCTCGTGTGTTTGTATGCGTGCAAAGAGAAGCATAAGAGTTTCACAAAAAGTGAGTTTCTGTTTTAGATTTTAAAAATAATAATAATTAGCTATAATGAAAAAGTTAAAAATACAGCATTAATGACCGTGTGGAATTAATCCTCTAGTCAACAATTTAGCATGTTTCTGCATAGATTTGTGATGATAAAAATAAGGGGAAAATGATCCATTGTGAAATATAAACAGAATGTGTGTAAAGAGAAACTGTGACGTTTGGACTGGTGTTGCAAATAACTTTAATAGTTTAAATTTACATTTTACAAGATTGTACAAGTGAGTTTCTGCCTTAGATAAAAATAAACACAGGTAAATTACAACAAACTAATTAAAACATTAGCGACCAAGTGAAGGATTAATTTTGTTCTACAACTAACATTTACAATCAAGTCCCATTAGTTAATAACAGTTAAACTATCATTAAATAATTGTTACAGTTATCATTGTTAACGTTAGTTAATCAAAATACAACTGTTTTTTAGTTTCATGTCATCTCACAATGTAAAACATTATTTTCATGATTTATCACATTTTTTTCAACTTCTGTGTTAGTTTACGTGGGTCAGATAACATAAAATTTGAGTTTCTGTTGATTAAACCAATCTTTGTATTAACTCAATTTTTTTAATTTCAATGAATTTAACATTTTCAGGCAACCAGGTTACTTAATTTTTTTTAAATTTAAACCAACAATAGAAACTTTTTTTTACAGTGCAGGATCATTAAATAATATTCATTGATAGCTCTTTGATTTTAATAATGTATTAGTAAATGTTGAAATTAATTAACATTGACTGAGATTAATAAATTCTTTAGGAGTATTTTATTGTTAGTTCATGTTAACTAACTTAGTTAACTAATGTTAACAAATGAAACCTTATTGTAAATGTATATGTATAATGCATATATATATATATATATATATATATATATATATATATATATACGTTTATTACATCACATTTCCTGCCTTTTTATCATTTTGTTTTGAAAACTAGAAATGCTCCTTGTGAAATGTTCATTTGTTTGCAAAGAGAAACATTTTGTTTCTCTTTGAAGAAAATAGAAAGAGATTTTGTTTTAATATTTTTAATTTTACAGTGTAAAAACTTCCACCTATTTCAACTTTAAAATTTAAGTTCAGTTGCTGCCTTAAAAGTTGAATCAGCTTGTTTCTACAAGTCATTTCAACTTAAATTATATTAAACTGACTTAAAAAATAGAGTTAAATCTCGTTTGACTTACTGATCGTAGAGTGAGTTTCTGCCTTAAAAAAAATAAAATAAAGTACAGAACTCAATAATTTGTGACCAAGTGAAGAATTAATCTTCTAGTCATGCTTGAAATGTCATGTAGCCTACAGTATAAGTGACGTCCGGCCTAATCGACATCTTCACCCTTTATTCAATTATTATTAAAGATTTTAGTCATATATGCAATATAAAAAGTTGTGCTTGTTTTATTTGTGATAACGCAATAAGACATGACAAATTGTGTGACATCATTTTTGTCCGGGCAGAGAAATTATGAACACATGCAAAAACAAGAGAATCAACCAAATATTAATAACTGCTTGTGTTTGCTTTTTCCTGTCAGATTTTTGTTTTAATGTGCATTTATTTTTAATGTAGCTGCATGTAGTTTATTAATTTAGTCAGCAAACCAAGTTTAGTGTTATGTTCTTCCCTCATATTTAATATATTTTCTGTAACACTTTACAATAAGGTTCATTAATTAACATGAATTAAGAATGAACTACAACATTTATTACGTAAGTTGATATAAGTTTTAACATTTATTAATACGCTATTAAAGGACAATTCCGGCGCAAAATGAACCTAGGGGTAAATAACACATGGGTCGAGTCGACCGTTCTCTGGGATGCGTTTTCATGATAATCAAACGTACCCAGTTTTATCGTTAGTTTTAGTTTAACCACAGATTAGCTTATAATGCTAGTGTACGGGGCATAGAATAAGTAAAAATAAAAATCGCCAGTTAATACTACAAACAAGGTTCAAAATAGCCCCACACTAACACGCTAGCATAATGAGGGTCTCTACCTGCAAACCGAAGCATTGAGAACTTTGTAAGTGTACAGACAGTTTAATAAGAGATACTTTATAAAGACAGTACACTTCGCGTATACAAGCAGGAGCCATCAATGGTAAACAGTTTCGACCGGTCAAACCACGAACGCCGTGCTACGTGCTGGTCGATAGTCACATTTCAGCTCATGTAGAACGGCGCTCGGGGTTCGACTGGTCTTGTAGGGGGTCATCACTTCTGCACATCAATTTTGCATGATATTAATTGTGTTTCCGTAGCTCAAATCAGGTTCATGCATCTACTTTGTCGTGAAGTATCGGCTATAGAGGTCGCTGTACATGGCCTGGTTGTCGACCCGTACGGCGTTGCGCAGGGATTGCCAGAACCAGGCCTCGGCGGACGAGGAGCGGGGCCACTCGAGGATGCTCCGGGAACACAAGCGTCTGCGCAGACGCAAGAAATGCGAGTGTTGAAGAACGGGCTCCAGAAGCAGCAACACGATCACGTCCTCGTTCTCCTCCAGGAGGCGCTGGTGGGCCAGGAACACGGCCAGCTTGAAGGATCCGCTGGTCACGTAACTCTCGGTCAGCACGAACACGGTTTTGCGGCTGTGCTGGATGCTCTGGGTCAGACTGTCCAGCACCGGAGAGCCGGGGAGCCAGTCCCGTTCCTCCAGGCAGATCGGGAGAAAGCGCTCGCCTCGTTCCTCCAGCTGCACCCGCAGGTGATTCAGCACCCATTCGGAGACCTGCAACATCCACACGTCACTGACAGGAGCTTACAGGGGTAGTTCACCACAAACAAATGAAACATACCCCATGATTTACTCTCCCTCAACACATCACATACTGTACGTGTATATGACATTCATCTTTCAGATGAATACAATCAGTTGTATTAAAAAATGTCATGGCTCTTCCAGGCTTTATAATGGCAGTGAATGGCTGTTTCTGTTTTGAAGTCCATAAAAGTGCATCTATCCATGATAAAAGTGCATCTATCCACCATAAAAGTGCATCTATCCATCATAAAAGTGCATCTATCATCATAAAAGTGCATCTATCCACCATAAAAGTGCATCTATCCACCATAAAAGTGCATCTATCCACCATAAAAGTGCATCTGTCCATCATGAAACTGCATCTGTCCAACATAAAAGTGCATCTATCCATCATAAAAGTTAATCTATCATCATAAAAGTGCATCTATCCATCATAAAAGTTCATCTATCATCATAAAAGTGCATCTATCATCATAAAAGTGCATCTATCCATCATAAAAGTGTGTCTAGCCATTATAAAACTGTGTCTAGCCATTATAAAAGTGCATATATCCATCATAAAAGTGCATCTATCCATCATAAAAGTGCATCTATCCATCATAAAAGTGCATCTATCCATGATAAAAGTGCATCTGTCCAAAATAAAGTGCATCTATCCATCATAAAAGTACATCTACCCACCATAAAAGTGCATCTATCCAGGATAAAAGTGCATCTATCCAGGATAAAAGTGCATCTATCCAGGATAAAAGTGCATCTATCCAGGATAAAAGTGCATCTGTCCATCATAAAAGTGCATCTATCCAGGATAAAAGTGCATCTATCCAGGATAAAAGTGCATCTATCCATCATAAAAGTGCATCTATCCATCATAAAAGTGTGTCTAGCCATTATAAAATGGATCTATCCATCATAAAAGTGCATCTATCCATGATAAAAGTGCATCCATCAATAAAGTGTATCTATCCATCAATAAAGTGCATCTATCCATAATAAAAGTGCATCTATCCACCATAAAAGTGCATCTGTCCATCATAAAAGTGTGTCTAGCCATTATAAAATGGATCTATCCATCATAAAAATCTCTCAGATTTCATCAAAAAGATCTTCCTTTTTTTCGAAGATGAATGAAAGTTATGGATTTGGAACGACATGAGGGTGGGACATTTTTGGGTGAACTAACTCTTAGTTTATTTTTCAAACCCCACTGGCAGATATGTTTATGGGATTGGTGCTTTGAAAGTATCTGTATAATAATATAAAGCACTATAGAAATAAGGCAGACTTGACCTGCTCGTCCTTGGTGTCATAGGTGACGAAGGCATCGTAGAGGCAGCTGTCAGAGCTCAGGTGCTGATAGCCAGTGAATCTGGCTTTCAAATAGTAGAATAAGTAGGAGACGTCCCAGTAGAAAAGGTGCATAGCGACAGCCACGAAAGTGGTGCATATAATGCACGCAATGGAGAGGAAGTATACCAGAAAGGCCAATTGGTCATCGATGCATTCTTTAATGTCAAATTTTATTACAGGAATACCTTTTCTCTCTTCTGGCATGGCGCACGTCACTCCGGTCACCAGTCTAGGGATTTTTATGTTGGTCTTATAGATCCACAGAATAAATTCAAGTAGGTTGCATGTGCATTGGAACGGGTTGCCGTTGAGCCACAGCGTCTTCAGGTAACTCCCAGTTTCAGGTGGAAATGAGGACTGGTTGACAGTTATGAGCATGTTGTGACTGAGATCAAGCTCTTTAAGGTTTACCGCTCCCTGTAGCAATCTAT
This sequence comes from Siphateles boraxobius, assembly GCF_051911475.1. Lineage (NCBI taxonomy): Eukaryota > Metazoa > Chordata > Actinopteri > Cypriniformes > Leuciscidae > Siphateles > Siphateles boraxobius. Next base: position 41,169,615 of record NW_027509197.1, read on the forward strand.
CGGAGAGCTTAGATATTTTGTTATGCTGGAGATCGAGGAACTGTAAAGTGGTAACATCACCTGAGAAATTACTTGATATTTGAAAGATCTTGTTGTAACTTAAAATGAGCTCTCGGAGGTGTGGGAAATGTCTCAGCATTGTCCAGTTCAAGTTCACCAGTCCATTGTGGCTTAATCGCAACCTCTGAATGCTTCTGGGAAGAAGAGTATAAACTCTATTAGGGATTCTCTCAATACTGTTGTAGGATATGTCGAGATAAGTCAGATTGGTCAAGTTTGCAAAAAGCCTGTCGTAGGTTCTGTCATTTTCCCTCCACATTTTGCCAAGACTATTGTACTGGAATTGCAGCTCTTGAAGAGAAGCACTTGAGATGGTTTTGGTGGTTAATGTTTTGATTTTATTGGAGCTCATGTTCAACACCTTCAAAGAGGGCAAATATTGGATAAAATTCAAATTGTGCGTCACACCTGGCACAGTGAAATAATGGTCGTTGTAACTAAGGTCCAGCACCTCAAGACTCTGTAACTCTTGGAAGGCGTGATCGTACGCCAGATCAATTTTGTTGTAGGACAAATCTAGGTATTTGAGACCTGGAAGCAATGTGAAGTCGGATCCATTCGGAGCTGTGGCAAAGCCATTCATGGAGAGATTGAGGCAAGATATGTTCCCGTAACTCTCAAACTGTTGCGGAGAAATTAGGAATAGGTTATTTCGACTGAGATCCAACACTCGGCCCATGGCGTAGCACTCTGGCTTCACAAGAAATTTTGGAACATCGTAAGAATGATCTTTAGGGTTAGGTTCTGACAACGAGAGGGATGGGGATTTGAAACCAATGCCTGCATATTTTCTCAAGTCACTACTTACGATCACCGGGTAAAATCTGTTTTCCGAAAGATAGAGTAGTTTAACGTGTTGGAATTTTTCAAATATTTTCAAATTTGCACGCACAATGAAGTTTATCCCTACATCCAACACAGAGAGATTTTGTAAGCCATACAGAGAGCGGAAGGTGTCCTCTTGGATTTCTCGAAACACCAAACCTCGAATGTGCAACTTCCTTAGAGAGGTCAAGTTTGCGAAGCTGGGCGATAGTCTAACCGTGTCCGGGTAACTCCTAAGGGCATAGTTAAACGAAAGATCTAGTTTGGTTAGTAGTGGCAGATTACTCAAGAAAACATCCGCTGTAACAGCTTGGGACAAAAAATTAAATGACAGGTTGAGTTCCTCAAGGTTTGAAATGTTGGCGAGCCAACTGGGATCTATGGATGTGATCGAATTCCCTGCGAGGTACAGAATCCGCAGCTTTCTAAGGCCGGAAAAAGCTTGTGGGTGGATTTTAATAGAAACATTTTTACAAGGAACACATGGATACGGAGCATTATAACACCGTGGACAATTTCCTTGGATTTTTAGACATGTCAGATTGTCGAGTCCTTGGAAATCATGCTTTCCGACGTACGCAATTCTGTTTGAATCGAGCTCAAGAGTCCTTAAAGACCCCGGTAATCCTCTGGGCACTTGAGTTAGGTTGTTGTACGACAACCTAAGATCTTTCAGTCTCGTCAGGACTGAGAAACTTCCATTTTCTATGCGATAAACTCTTGAGCAAGGATTCCAGTAGTAGCAGTTTTTCGAAAGATGAAGACGTGACAGATTTGGCACATGCACAAAGGATGTCGAGTTTAACCTGGTGATCTTGTTCACTTCAAGCAATAGTTCCAACAGGTTTTTTGGAAGATTTTTTGGTACGTATTTTAGACCGATCCCGTTGAGCTCCAGTGTACGTAACTTGGTCAAATTCAAAAACTCCTCGTCAGCAATAACAACCTTACCTTCCCTATTTGCCCAGTTCAGATTTAAAACGGTCAGATTCGCCAGGGGTCGGAAAACTCCCGATGTTAAGTTCTTGATGTTGTTCTCTGATAGGTCAAGGCTGGTGGCGTTTTTTACGAGGGCTGGCACATCTTTGAGTCCACGTCCACGACAGTTCACCACAATCGTCATCTCAGTTTTGTTCTCATGTATATCGCAGGGTTGAGTCTTCAGGGACCTCACGTCCATTTGGCACAGGGTTAGTGTGATCTTCAATGTCATAAAAAGCCAGACTTCTAATTTTATCACCTGTGGGAATATGAAACAAAGAGCTGTTTAACGACATTGCGCAAAGACAAAAACATTGTTAACACTTTTACAATAAGGTTCCATAAGTTAACATAATTACAATGCAAAATTAAACAAAAAAGGTTTATTATTAGATAAATATTTACTGATACTGTATACATAAGTAGCCTTCTATCAAGAAGCTCTCAATTACAATAAGATTCTGATCTACAGGTAAAATAAAATCGGTAACACTTTACAATAAGGTTCCATTAGTTAACATTAGTTAATGTATTAACTAACAATCAGCAATACATTTGTTATAGTATTTATTAATCTTTGTTAATGTTAGTTAATAAAAATACAGCTGTTCATTGTTTGTTCATGTTAGTTCACAGTGCATTAACTAATGTTAACCAATACAACCTTTGATTTTAATAACATATTAGTAAATGTTGAAATTAATGTTAACTATCTTTAATTTTCTATTTTAAGGAAACATACACAGTTTTGAGGCTTGAATTGAGGGACCGATTAAGCTGATAAAATGAAGGAAAAAGGCTACCTATTTATTTGAAGAAAATTAGTCCAATTATGCGGTTTTATTTAGAGACACCATTGTTAGTTCCCCCACATGCTTTGCACATGGCTGGAAATGAAGAGTAAATATTGAAATAAAGTTTTATTAAAGTGTATGTGTTTTTGAGTAAAGGGAAACATCTGTTAATGTTTAATGTTCAGTGATGTTTGACATTTGAAAGATTTCTGTTATGTTGACGTTTTGATCTTTAACATTGTGCAGAAGAGTGTCTTATGGTTAGATGTATTAATATTCTGAAGCATGTTGCTTTGATCATTGAGCAATAACTTTGCTAATGATAGTGCAGTAACAGGTTTGTTGCTGTGCTAGAGGCATATAGTCTTTATAATTATACAATATAACTCAAAATCAAATATAAACAGTTAATTTCCATTCACTCTAATTCACACACTTTTGAGAGTCAACTTAAAATAAAAAAGGATATTTCACTAAAAATATTAAATTCATTGGGTCATAGACTAAATAATTTAGGGGACTTTACATGATGTATTCAGCTAGATTCCATGAAAGAAATCAAGCCTTAAAAATGACTGTTAAAAGTGTGAGAGTTTTGACAATGTACACATTATAAAAAAACTAATTGGCAGTTAATACATTAATTGACAATAACTAATGGAACCGTTTTGTAAAGTGTTACCGAAACATTAGTCCTTATTAAAGCAATGTATTGCATATTCTTGTCTCATTAAAACCAAAAATTACCCCAACATCAAGTTATACAAGATCTCATTTATAACTCATTTAAGTTAGTTTAATGTAATTTAAATTGATATGAAACATCCAAGTTGATTGTACTTAAATGTAAGGCAGCAACTTTTTACAGTGTATATACAATGAATACTACTACTAATAATAGTAGAAATAGAGTTTCTTACCATGGTAGCAATGTCCCTGTGCAACCAATGCAATGCTTAAACCCAAAATAAGCGAATAAGGGTCTGGTGATGCACACAGTTGCATTTAGGAAACAGGAAGTTTTGGTTTAACTGTTGAACTATTTTAACACTAATAGATTTCTAAGTGTTGCGTGTCATTGCCAGCTGTCAGTCCACCGACTAATATAAACCGTTCCATTTCTGTTTAATGACCACAATCAAAATTGTCTGATGAAAGTCTTTTGTTTGATGTCTTTTATCGTTGGTCATATCGTACTGGTCGATGTGGATCAGTGCAGCCACAAAGTTTCCATTGTAAGAGAGGAAGTTCTGCCTACTTTGTTCCTTCTTCTCAGGGACATGATTTCACAAATCACATGCACTTTACACACGTTAGAGGCTCTACTTCAGAAATCGAAACTGGAAAAGAGCTTCCATGCATCATAATTTAATTTCAAAATGCATTCCTGTTTTGCAAATGCAAAACATCATGTTTATGCTCAGAATGGTCAGTTATTTATCTGTAGTTGTTGTGGTTTTGGGAATCTGTATAAGAATGTGGTATTTTAAAGGTCAAGTGAATTTCTCAGTGGTAAGGATAGTTTCCTGTATCTACTGTAAAAATGCAGAGTCACTGTAAGTCAATCATTTCCTTATAAAAGTGAAACACTGTGCAAAGCAGTTTGTTATTTTTTGCAATTTTGTTTGTTGACACCACTGCCACAGAAATAACACCAATGGAAATTATAATAAAATTTGTATTTTTTCTAATGTTTTGGCAGAATATAATCGACTATCCTCTATTGCAAAACCGTGATAGTATTTCTATCATATCAAAGGCACTAGAATAATGGGGATTTCCACTATGATTATGATGAAACTTCTAAAAATATATTCTATAGCTGAATTAGGGGAACTTTCAACCCTTTCAATCCCAAACTCCTTTTGATCTCATTAACACATGTATATCTGACACATAAATGCAAACATTCTGTCTGTATGTTTTTTCCAACATGATAAACTTGGCGATGGAGATTTCAGAACAATAAAATGATGTTGTTCCTCATAAACCAAGATACATTTACTGGAGAAGCAAAATGACTGAAGATATTAAGTCTTGTTTAAAGTAAAAATATCAAAATTAAGAGAGTTTATGCATTAAAATCTTTTTTCCCCCCTTTAAATTAAGTTTATTTTTCAGACCCACTGGAAGATTTCTTTTTCTTCTAATTCTAAGCATAAACTCACTAAAGTTAGATTTCAATGTAGACATTTTCTAATTGTCCCCCCAGCCATATCAATAAATATATAACTAAGAATAGAATATACTTTTTTTGTTTCATTACCTCATAGTCAGGCATGGACACGCTGCTGCGGTTTTCACTTTTAATCACTTTCATTCAGGCCCCTCGGGGCCCGTTTAACCCGACCCTGGGAAACACTGATGACTCAATGTTCAGGTTTTCAAAAAACTGGAATATACTTAAAAGTGTACATTGATCTGTTAGCATGATATTTGAAAATCCATTCTTCTTAGTAAAATAGAAATATAAAAAAATCTGGAATTTTAATTTGGAGGACAGAATAAAAAAAACACAATTGTCATTTCAGACTCTAGATTTTAAAACAGCAACCTTGATTAGCATCCTACTTGGTGAAAAAAACATGTAAGTGCAATACTTACATTAGCATGAAACTTCTACTATCTAAAAATGATGAATATATTATGGTAAATATTATTATTATACATCTGCTTGGCCAAGCAAAATATAATAATAATAATAAGTTATTATTGTTATTGATCAAACTGCCGGCTGTATTCCTTGAGTTTGACCAATAACAACAGTAATTTATAATATTTTGATTATAATAATAATAAATAAAAACAATGTAAACAATAATTATTTCATTTTCTTTATGTGGTCATGAAATCTACACCCATAAAAGAATTGGCAAACTGCTGTTTTAATAACAATAATATGAATTATTATTATTTAAATATTTAATATGGTCATAAAATCTGCACACATAATAAATAAAAGAGAATTAGTTTTAGTCTGAGCATGTTACAATTTTCCAAAAGTATGCCAGATACCCAGAAAGGAAAGTGCATTTGTCAGTGAACTTCAACAAAAGAAGTGGTTGCGTTTATATATAGTTACACGGACAATAAAACGGAATCAAATCAACATCATATCAAAGTTTATACAGTCAAACCAAAAATTATTCAGACACCAGATATAATTTTTTATATTTTTTTTACTAGTGTGTGCAAGACACTATAGTTCATTTATGTAAGTGAGGAGAGCAAAAAAATAAAGTTAACTGTGACACATTTCACCCAAAAATTCTTCATACAGCGACTACCAGTAAAATTAATAAAAATTTGGGACCAAAAATGATTCCGACACTTTGATCTGATCATGTTTTGCTGAAGTGTTTTTTCTTTAATAACTAATGCTCCTTTTTACAGCACAGACTGAACAACATGAAGCATTGCTTGGTAATTGGTTGAGCTAAACTGGTATTATCTAATTGTGTAGTTAAATTTAACAGCTGACAGATATTCAACATAATTCATGTGTGAGAGTCTAACAGAAGGACGGACAAAACCAGTCAAATATCAACTGATTTAATAACTCTGAGTTCAGAGTTTCTAAACTATAGGGAATAAACTGTGATAATGTGAGAAATAAATTTGAATAAATTTTGGTTTGACTGTATGTTTGACTGTGGTCTTGAGACTGACGCTTTGGATCGTGTCCCGATCACAGAGTCTCCTGGAAGAGTTTGTTGTATTGCTGCCTCTCGGTTGACATGAGGCTTCTGAGACTGAACCAGAAGTATCTCTGCGCTTGAGGATTCCTCGGCCACTCCAGGACTGACTTTTTATACAATCGCTTCCTCAGTTTGAGGTACTTCGAGTGACAAGGCATTCTCTCCAAGAATATCAGGACGATAACGTCATTCCTTTCGTCCATGAGTCTCTGGTGGGCCATGTAAAAGGCTGTCCTGAAGCTCCCGCTTTTGATATAGTTTCCCGTCAGGATGAAAACGGTGCGTTTGCTTAGCTGAATACTCTGGGAAAGGTTTTCAATAAGAGGACAACCAGGCACCCAATCCCGCTCTTCCAAACACAACTGCATCCGTGGATCCCCTTTCTCTTCCAGGTGAATGCGTAACTCCTGCGTGACCCACTCGTGAACGGCTGGATCCGTCGTGTCGTAGACCACGAAGGCATCATAGACAGTGCTGTTGGAGGACAGTCTTCGGTATCCCTTGAGTTTGGCCAAGCAAAAGTGGTAGATGTACCACACATCCCAGAGGAAAAGATGGCTGGAGATGGTGAGCGTGAGAATGCTGAGAATCAGAGAGGTCAGAAATATACACAAGATAATTGACAGGGAGTTGTGTTGGCAGGCTTGGACATTTAGGAAAAGGACACTCTGACCTTTTTGGGCACTCGGCGAAGAGCACGTTACGTCGGTCGCGAGGCGTGGGATATTCACCGTGGTGCGGTTGATCCATCGGACGAACCACGTGGCGTTGCAAGAGCACACAAACCGGTTATTGTTCAAGTATAAGGTCTGCAAATGGTCAATAACGTTTTCCGGGAAGCTTGATTCTTGGATGAACTGGATGCGATTGTAACTTAAATCCAAGATCTTGAGGCTGAATGCATCTTTTAGAAAATCCGGAGGCAGTTTTGCAATGTTGTTCTTGTGTAGGACAAGAGTTTGGATTGATTTAGTGTAGTTAGTCAGGCAAGTGGGAAGATACGTTAGGTAATTCTCACTTAGGTCTAACAGCTGTAGGTTTTTAAGGTTCACAAGACCCTCCCATTGAAACGACTTCAACCTGTTTTCAGTGATGTACAGTTCTGTGAGGGTCTCTGGAAGACCTTCGAAAACCCCTTGTGGGATGAAGTTCAGGTTGTTATGAGAAACGTCGAGAATCTTCAACGCCATAAGTTTCTTAAAGTAGTTGACGTACCTCGTGTCTCCATCCCTCCACAACATATCAAGACGGTTGCCTTTAAACTCCAAATGTTCCAAGGAAAAACTCTCCATTTCGGTGTTCGTGGATGTGGATATCTGGTTGTCGTTCATGATTAGTTTTCTCAGCTTATCCAGGCTCTTTGTAAAGTTTAACATGTGAGTTAAACCCTCAGCTATGAAGAAATGGCTGTTACGGCTGATATCCAGAACGACCAAGCTGCTCAGTTCCTGAAACGCTGTGGAGAACATCAAATCCAGACGATTGTCGGAAAAGTCCAGGTATTGTAATTTCTTCAACTTGACAAACTCAGAACCGTTCAAACTCTGGCTCATGGCATTCCCAGAGAGATTCAAACACTTCAGCTCATCAAGATCTAGAAATCTGGAATGAAGGAAAAAGATGTTATTCCTACTAATATCCAACGTTTTTCCAAAGGAGCTACATTCGTTGTTGAAAGGACTTGTAATCCAGAGTTCCTTGTCCTTGTATTTGCAGCTGCGCGCATATTCATCATAGAGGAAATAGTGAATATCCTTCACTTCTCCATTGTGGTACTGGGCACCTTGCGACATCGGGGAACCGTGTTGTTTTTCTCTGCGGTTAGAAAGTGAACCCGTGTATTCTCCTTCAGAAGGCATTGAGATTTTGTTGTCGGACAAGTTGATGATTTTGAAGTTTTTCAGCTTCTTCAGGAGACTGAGGTTCGCTATTTTTATGAAGTTTGTGCCGAGATCAATGAATTCCAGGTTGTTCAATTCAGTCAATGGTTGGAGGTCTTCCAGTTTGAGTTCTTGAAACACATACCCTCTGATTCTTAGGACCCTTAGAGATTTAAGATGGTTGAATGATCTTGAAAGGTTTAGAGAAGTGGGATACACTTGAAGCTCGAAGTTGAAAGACAGATCCAACTCTTCTAGAAAGGGCAACAAAGAAGGAAAAGAGGTGCATGTTATCTCCTTAGCCAAGAAATTGCTTGAGAGGTCTAGAAGACTAAGTTGTGTCAGGTTTTGAAACCATTTTGAAGGTATATTCGTTAAAGAGTTACTATGAAGTCGAAGAATCTTTAGGTTATTCAGAGTCTTGAAGGAGTCAGGATGAATCTGAAGGGGAGCATTATTTGGACATGGAGTGCATGGGAAAGGTGCATTATAACAGCGTGGACAGTTCCCACTCAAGTCCAGTATTTCCAACTCTGTCAGGTTGTGAAAGTCCTCCTCTGTTATTGTCTGAATATTGTTGTTGTAAAGGTACAGCTCTTTTAGGCTTGATGGTAGTTGGTGTGGGATATAGGACAAGTTGTTAGACTTCAGAGAAAGCAAAGTCATCTTGTCAAGCTGCACAAACGCATCCTTTTCAATGTTGTACGACTTGTTGCACGGGTTTCGGAAGTAGCAGTTCTGGCCGAGATACAGCCTTTGGATATTAGTCAGTTCTGTCATATTCTCCTTAAGAATTGAATAGATGCTATTGACCTCGAGACTCAGGAGCACTATGTTGGGAGGAAGGCCCTTGGGAATGCTGGACAGCTGGTTTCCATCCAGGTAAAGCGACCTGAGGTTCTTTAGCTTCCAGAAGGTGCCGTTGTCAATCGTCACGCTCTGGGTGCAGACGCGATCTTTGGGGCCGATTTTGATCGGTACGCAGTTGCATCGGAGGTCGATCTCGGTGATGTTGTGCAGTTCGTGGAATGAATCGTTCCTGATGTGGGGTATGTGGTTGATGGTTAGTGTCAGGTTGGTGGTATTCGTTGGGATTCCCAAAGGAACTTCGGTTAAGTCTCGTTCAGTGCAATTGACGCTGACCTCCGTCCCGTTTTTAGCCGGAGAAACGTCACACTTCAGACTTTTGGGGTACCATTCAGCTGCAACCCGCAATGAGATGAGACCTGCAAAGATCATTAATATCCTCTCTGAAACCTGAAAGAGGGAGGAAGATAGTCAAAAATACAGTAAAAAAGTCCATAGTAAAAATAGAGTAAAAAAATATATTTTTCATGTGTTTTACAAGAAATACTATTTCAGTCTTTGAATTTTGTTTAATTCAATGTGTTTCTTTCCGCTTCTTTGTAATCAATTTAGATTTAATTTATGAGTGAAAAATAGCTTCCTTTCAGTGTATGTTTTAAAATGCATAATAAAGATAAACTAAGAAAAACATACCCAACCGTATAAAAGTTTGAGTTCGGTAAGATTTTTGTTTTTGAAAGAAAGGTCTCTTCTGCTCATCAAAGCTGCATTTATTTGATCAAAAATACAGTAACATTTTTGAAATATTATTCCAATGTAAATCAGCTGTTTTCTATGTGAATATATAATAAAGTGTAATTTATTCCTGTGATCAAAGCTGAATTTTCAGCATCATTACTCCAGTCTTCAGTGTCACATGATCCTTCAGAAATCACTATAATATGATGATTTGATGATCAAGAAACATTTATGATTATCATCAATGTTGATAACAGTTGTGCTGCTTCAGATTTTTGTGGAATATTTACAGTAACTAATTTACAAATACCCCCCCCCCAAAAAAAAACAGTTCACAAAATGTAAATATAAATATATATATAATTTATTTATAAATATATATATATATATATATATATATATATATATATATATATATATATATATATATATATATTATATATATAAAATTAAATAAATTATATATTTTAGGTTAATATCTATATATGAATATAACAAAATATATAACATTATTTCAGGAAATGACATACAAGCTGCACAATAAGACAAACATTGCACTTGCAAAATATATATATTTTAATTTAGTTTATCCATTGTTATTTTGTTTCCCCTTTTTTCTAAGAATTTAAATGTACCAGACTATTGTTTCTCTTTTTGGACCTCACAATTTAGTAAATATTTAAAAAATGCACAAGCAATAACTTCCTCAGAGCATCTTTGTTTTGACACATAATCCTTATATGAGAGAACTGATAAGTGAATATTGATTTACTCACCATCTTGATCAGACCTGGAACTCTTTTTGTCCTTCGAAGCTGTTGATCTGTACTTTGTCTGGCTTGCCAAGTTGTACAGAGCCTGTGTTTCTAGCAGAACAGGTGTTACTAACCAATGTTATACACCACAAAAAAGTACAAACAAAAGTGAGAGTGAATATATTTAATCATAACTTCCCCTTTATCTCACAAACAAGATTATTCTGAATCTTTTTTGTTTTGATTCTGCATGTGATTATACACCTCAACTACAAACTCTCAGCACTGTTAACCTGAATTGTTGTTATTGTATAACTTATATTTAATTACAACAATATTGTTCCTGAAAAACCACCATAAAGAGGAACAGCATTACTTTCATCCGTTTTCTCAAGGGACCAGTTTCTGTACTAGAGATTAAGCAAAACAATGTCAGGGGTTTGTGCAAGTTCTGCTCCGATTTCTTCATAAATGAAAGCAAAACCACAGAAAGTCAAGCACTCCTATGATGAAATGATCAAAAATATTCTTCGTCCAACACAACAGATGCTTCTTCTGCACACAAGGAGAGGAAGAAAAATAGGAGAAGGAAGAATTTAATTTGCATGATATTATAAATGAATTCCTGGTATACGACAAGAAATATCAGACTAATTAAAAAAAGAAAGACAGCACGAGATCAGTGTCCAAGCTGAAATATTTAATGAAGATGATTCAAATAAAATACATTACGCGTATCATTTAAAGTCAACATGAATTCAAAATGGACCTTATTTACTTTCCCGTTCTTATTGTGAACGATTCATCCGTGCACATTATTCCGAATAAATAATACGATTTATCATCCAACCAATTCCTGACTGTCCTACAAATTTCCATTGCACTAGAAAATACGTCGGATGACGGCACTAAAGTGATGCTTCATGTTGACTTTAAATTATTTCAGTAAATGTTTGCATTAGCCAAACAGCAAATTAAACAGTGCAAGTTGCAAACATAATTACAGTATTTATAGTGGCAAAAATGTCTTATTTTTGAAAGTTATGATGACTGAAATAAACACATGGAACAAAATAGGATGCATCTATCAGGTGGTGTAGTGTATATTATTATTATTATTATTATTATTATTGTATATATATATATATCGTCTTTTAAAAACTCATTGTAGAATACTTCCTTTTCATTTTACATATTACACAAAATATACACAAGCACCGTTATCACAGTGGATTGCAATGGCCAGATAATCTTGATGACAAATGTATGTGATATCATATGGCTTTACTATGGCTAAATAAAAAGCAGTGATTCTTGACATTTGGCCATTGCTAAAACTGCAAATGTAGTTTTGCTTTGGTCAGAAAAAATAACTTCCCAAAGCCTCGGCCCCAAAGAATATAAAGTGACTTCCTGAATCGCTTCAGCTCCAACTAGCACTTTGTAATGTCCTTTCGCAGCTTAAAAAAAAATCAAAATCAGAGCATAAACTCTGCACATGCAGTCTTGAGAATCACACAAATGTGGCTAAAATAGACGTATTAAGTGAGCAGTGCAAGAGTCATCAAAGGAATAAGGAGATGGACTTGTCTTGTTCCAATGCTCGATATAAATGGAAAGTAGTTTCTGTGCTGACGTCAGTGACGTCCAACCGCATGTCATTTACTTACACTTCAGAAGATTAAAGTCAACAAGAAATCAAAATTTACCCTATTTACTTCCTTAGTGCACATTTGCTGCAGGGATGACGTGTTTTTGTAGGATAAACCCAGAAACGAGTTGCATTTTAGCCTTTCCGGTACCATCGTCCTAAAGCCAGTAATTAAAAGGCTGAAATAATATATTTTCATTTTTTATTCTATGACATAAAATAGGCTACATTAGTAACACCCTCTTGTGATTTTTAAAGCTTTTACTTGCCTTGAAACTCATAACTAGTCGCTTTCACAGTTTATAATCGCGCTCTTGAAAACTATTCCAACTCAAACTTTCAGGGAAAAGTCTGAAATAGAGACTGTTTAATGAAGCTCAGAGGAACGGCATGGACATTTTTTGAGGTTTTAAACACAAAATGTGGAATATGGATATGAATCCATGAATGATTTTAAAAGTGAAAAGATACTTTAAATGTGAAATTAAAACCACCAGTAGGTGGCAGCAAGTGACTGTTAATGAGCGAGTCATTGAATCATTCATTTAACCAATTTGTTCAAACAAACGGCTGATTCATTCAGAAATGCATCTGACTCTTAATGAGTGAGTCATTGAATCATTCATTCAACCGATTCGTTCAATCAGTAATGAAACACCGCTGTGTGTCGCTCAGAGACGCAAAACAGTCCTGTGTCTTTGTTTGGAACTATTTTCGTTGGCGAAATAGAGCAAAAACAGGCAATATTGTGTCTAAAATCTAAGTCACTTAATATTAACTTTTTGCTTATTGAACTGTTGTAGAAAATTAATATCACATTTGTAATCATGCTGATATTTGGAGAGAAAAACGACACTGTGATATTGATTAACTATATTAAATGTCATCAGTAACACACTCTTGTGATTTTTAAAAGCTTTTACTTGCCTTGAAACTCATCTACACACTAGTTGCTTTCAGTTTATAATCGCGCTCTTGCAACCTATTCTAACTCGAACTTTCAGGGAAAAGTCTGAAATAGCCGGTGAAAGTTAATAAATTCATGCGACGGCGGTGTAGTTTGTTTATAGCGTACGTTTAGCTATTGTGCCGATTGTATTTAGGCTTCAAAAGTTGTGTTAGATTATGAAGATTATCATGATCAACAAAAGCTTTTTTGGTCTGCAGGAATCCAAAAGCCAATGGAAAAGGGTTTTTTTTGTCCAGGGAACCAGGGGGATGCAAACTTACAAAAATATGGCATCACTGCAGCGCTAACAATAAATCCCTTTTCTTTTTCAGCTCATTCCCTCAAACCACCAGACTTCATCCATGCCCAGTCTTCGCAATCCAATAAAAACACCGGTGGATGCAACAAAATATCACATTATGGAGGTAAAATGAGATTCATGTTGACTTTAAGAACGGCAGGGTTGTAATCAGCTCCGTCCAGGGTTGACTGGATGATTATGACCATCTATATACCTGTTGAAGTTTCCATAGAAAGTGTCAATGCTCCCTGAGCCGATAGTCATCTTAAGATTTCCTTTCTGCCTCCCTGAGGCAACCAGAGCGGGTCGTTTGAGGCCGAGTGCAAGAACAAACAGGGAAGCATTCAAGACCTCCGATCACCTCTGGTTTGGCACATAGGAAACTGTGCTGTGGATGAATATGGACGTTTCGTGAGAGTAGAAGACGACGATTCTTCGGTTTTATCTCCATCTGCAGCATGTTAAACTGGGGAGGCAAAAAAGAGAGGGATGAATTAGTATAATGCCTCGTAATTTCATGCTTATCCTGATTCAGCATGATAGGGTAATGACGTCAATGATGAGCCAGTGAGCAATACTGGAGAAACGGCTTAATGTTCCAAATCAGGAAATTCTAATTAAGTCCTAAGCCTTAAAATATGCAAAATAGCAGGTGAAGGTTAAGCGTGTCATTCCTGCTTTAGAATATAGAACATACAGTATAGAATTCCAATCTGACTGTTTTAGCATAATTACAGCTCAACATTAACTCCAAAGTGTGAATATTTTCACCTTTAAATAAATATTAAAAATCAATTCAATCTATGAGTCAAAAGAAATCCCTTCGTTTAATATGACACTCCAAAATCAAAAAAAGTGTTTTGGTTGCAAGTCACGCAACTAGTCAAATTGCTTTTGTGTAGTCAAGGACTTTCAAATTGATTGTAGTATCAGTGAGTCAGCAGCGCTTCGGAAGTGGAAAAGAACCGCCAAGCAGCACCAAAGAGTAATTGAAAAGCACCAGGCGGGAGGATTTCCATGTCATTGAGCTTCCCTTGGAGTAGCAGTTAAATCAATAGATATTAAGAAATAGAAAAATATGACACAGCAGTAAATGCACCGAGAGCAGGACGTCCTCAAACGGTGCGTCATCATGCGAGGAGGAAGACACCACGAGAGCAATGACAACTTCCGCTGCTGAAGAGAAGCTAAAATATTGCAATATTTCATGCGATATTTCGGTTACAGTTTGGCAGATTTAGCAGTGTGACATAAAAAGTATATCTCGATATTTTCTGGGTACGTTTAAATTGATTTCTATCTTTAATGGGCAATTTTAAACCCATTTTTAATCAAATTCCTCTTTGCAGTGCAGAGGAAACACAGAAACTGAATCTGAACTGGCATTTAGATGCATTTACACAGACTGTTCAATGAAGCTCAGAGGGACATCGTGGACATTTTTTTTGTTTTAAACATAAAACATTGAATATTCATATTCATAATGATGTTAAAAATGAAAAGAGACTTTAAATGTGAAATTAAAACCGGCAATAGGTGGCAGCAAGTGACTGTTAATGAGTGAGTCATTGAATCATTCATTTAACCAATTTGTTCAAACAAACGGTTGATTCATTAGAAATCCATTTTACTGTCTTAATGAGTGAGTCATTGAATCATTCATTCAACCGATTCGTTCAATCAGTAATGAAACACCGCTGTGTGTCGCTCAGAGACGCAAAACAGTCTTGTGTCTTTGTTTGGAACTATTTTCGTTGGCGAAATAGAGCAAAAACAGGCAATATTGTGTATAAAAACAAGTTTAGCATATGCCAAATACAGCACATCATCAGAAATACACCATCTCTACTGCGAATCCTGCTGTGTGGATCTTCTCTGAAAGGCTTATGGAAGTAGAGGATCAAATGAATGCAGCAATATACAGGGAAATCATGGAGCAATACCTAATGTCAGCAAGGTGAACCTCGAGAAAATGTGTTTTCCAGCAAGACGATGACCCAAAGCATAAAGCATGTACACAGCAATGACTTGAAAACAACAACTTGAGTATTCAAGAATCCAGACCTTATTGTTGCATAATCTTAATGCATCCTGACTGAACTACAGCATCAATCAGACTTAAGGCTGTAACAGCAGCCAAAGGGGTGGGGTGGGGTGTGGAAATGAAAGTTTAATAAGTATACATTTAAAAAAAAAAATATTTACATTGAAATCAGGTTTCATCTTGACATGAATTAATATTTTTCAGTTGATCAAATAAATCCCTGTGATTCCATCTTATAGAAAAAAGAAATGGACAAAGGGTGTGAATAATTTTTATAGGCAATGTACGAGTAGCTTACAGCTTGAGAAGCTGCAGTTTAAATCAAGATGAATGAGGGCTACAAAAGCCCTAAACCTGTGCTCACCAGCTCCAACTAAATAAGGTGGAGAGAGAGGGGCAAGTTTCAAGTAGTGCACGGACAACGGATTTATCCCTCTTTCGCGTTTCCTTGCTTTTGAACAGACTCATACACACACAATTATATCAAAATACCCGTCTCGGCAGGTATTCTCTCGGTTTAACAGTTGAGAAAGAAAGTGAATGTGTGTCAGTATATTCGGTCCGTGCATTCGGTCTTAAAGTGACAGCAGCCTAATATTACTGTTGCTGTCTGTGTCATTAATGTTAAAGGGAAAATGTGTAGGAATTTCTCCCATCTAGCGGTGAAATTGTATTTTGCATTCAAACGAATAGTGCTCTACAGCGCCTCGCGTTTTCAAATGCGTGTTGCAACTACGGTAGCCGTTATGTACCAAAAAGCTATGACGGGATGTCTTAGCACATCGAGTTTTCCTTCAGTGAACAGGTTTGTTATTTCAAACAAACTGCAACTTGACACAACGAACAAACGGATGTTTCATAGAATTGAAAGTTTCCAAAGGCAGAGAAGCGGGCAAAAAAAAGCTTGTAATTTAGACTGTAACATTGACTTAACGTTACCTGTTGAGAAGAAAGCTGGCAAGTTCAGCGTCTCTTTTGAAAGCTTTCTCCTGCATCAACTCTTTCCACCTAGAAAAGGCTATCCTGACATTAAACCCTGTTTTTTGCAATCTCCGGTCCTGTGGCTCCACATAAGTATGGTCCTCCATTATAAATAACCGTGCAGTGCAGCCTTTTAAACTTTAGACACGTGACGCTGGCTCTGAACAAAAACGCGTTGGCCTAGTACTTTTTGACCCTCTCTGCTATTATAGTTTTTCAAGATGGCGGAACGACATGGAAGCCTCCGTGGACCTACCCATCACATGTATATAAAGATAATAAATTCTTCGTTTACGAGGATAAGTCAGATAATTGGCAGAGTAATAAATAATGAATAAAAATATTAATTTTAGATAATAAAATACTTAAAAAAACTACACATTGTCCCTTTAATAAAACAACAAAATACAACTTTAACAAAGAATAATCCTTATTCAATTTCAACAGTGAACACAATAGTGTTGTTTTACATTTAGGCCTAATTATTACATTTATGTACCTGAATACAACTGTTAGTATTCATCTATGCTTGTAATTTACGTATTTGTTCTTATTTAATTACTGCATCACTACATCATTAAAGACAACTTCTCTTTTATAATGTTTGAACTTTATTAGTTAGGCTAGTAGTTTTTGCTCTAGTATCATATTTTTTTTTGCTGATCCGAAAAATGATCCGATCCGTGATTCAAAAAACGTAAATGACCCGAACCGTGAGTATTGTGATCCGTTACAATATTATTAAATATAAGTTAGGAATTCATGATTCATGCAATTCTGCATTGTTGCAGTTTCTACATAGTTGAACAGAAAGATAATTTTGTCATTAGGTTAGTTAAATGTCACATTTAACTTGTTAACCACAAACAACCACGGCGCTAGTAACACCACGAGTCATGGGTTCGATTCCCAGGAAAAGCAAGAACTGATCAATTGTGTACCTTTAAATAAACATAACTCGCTTCTGCCAAATGCATACATTTGAATGTAAATGCCAGTACCTGTAGTTTCTCTGATCTTGGGCAACCTCTGGGATCCCTCTCGCCCCGACTCCGAGCCAGCTTGTCCGTGGTGTTTCCGCAAAAACGTTCCATCTACGTTCTGACCTTTCAGAGAGGACTCAGCGTGCAGATGGACGCTATCTACCGTGCACAGAGGAGAGTCCATCGGCGTACTGCTTCCCGTACTGCAGCCGGCATCGATGGATGAACACTGGGAACTCTGCAGGGAATGAATCCCCTCGCTCTGTAAAGACGACATCCTTTTGGACAAGTGGTACTCGTACAACCGCGTCACTTCTTGCTCGGATGAAGCCGGCTTGCTCTGTTGGGGTTCGTTCCTGGATCGCTCGATCAGATATTGTTCTTTGGCGGGGGAACTTGCGCTCAAGTCTGTTGAGTCCTCCAAAGTGGCTTTTTGCGTTACCCTGTCTGCGTGCAATGGACCACTATCGCCAGCCACTTCGGAGTAAATGTGCTCTTCGGATTTATTATTCAGAAGCATATGCAATCTTTGATTGCTTTCGTGAAATGCATAAGGCATCCTATCCCTGTCAAAGTGACTCAAACGCTGGGAATCTCGTCCATTGAAGTTGTTGTACATCCCGACAAGATCTTCTGATTCTGTGATATTCATCTGACGGGCTTCTGCATCAGCGCTCGATTTCCCCCCACCATCTTGCTCCTCGATCTTCGGCATTCCCATCATCACATCCCTGTGCATTTTGTTGAAGTAGTCCGTCAACGACTTGGTTTCCATTGTTTCCGGTTCCATCTCGAAGTGATCCGTGCGAAGATTGGCGACCGCGGAGGACTGGGGATCATCTAGAGACGATCGGATGCTACACGGCGCCAATCGAAACTCGGTCTCCTCTTCGGCTAGAGTTTGGTAGCCTTCCGCAGTGGCTACCAACATTTTCAGAGAGTTTTCGGAGAGTTTCTGAGCCGCGGCCAGCTCTGAGCTCTCCGTCATTTCAGAGGAATTTGTCTCATTCCCAGAATCAGAAGAGGACTCGGGGCTAAAGGACCGAGATATTTCTACACCTGTGTGTCACAAAGAGACAAACATTTTAGCAATCACACCACACGTACTGTATACTTTAAAATAGTTTATTTGTACAAAACGTTGAAGGCTATGAAATGCAGCATAAATAATGAAATACATGAACAAAAATGAACCACAAATTATAATGAGATCACATGTACATAGCAAACAAAACAAATGCACACAATACATGGGGCTTGCATTGAAGACAATGGAGAAACAAAACCAAATTAACAGAATGGCTGGAAGGTCCTACAATGTCAATGAATAAACGTTACTATAGTGTAAGAACCTGAACTATTGTCCGATTGTGGGTGAGACTGTTCCTCAGAGGCGGCCAAGGCCTCGAGTGCTTGTAGTGTGGTGACAACAGCGTCGTTGAACACTTCCTCGCTCCCGCCAGCCACCGTTGGCACCGAGTCGATCAGCGACACGGGGATGTCATTTTTTAGCAAAGCGATGCTTTTACGGTCTTGGTGGTCGTCTTCATCCGAGCTATCCCTGAAACCGGGCGGTGGAGCGGCTATCGCCAAGTTCAACGACTGCAACAGGTCGTCGTTGTCCTCCTCGTCGCCTCCTTCAGGAGGCGGAGGAAGTGAAGTGAGGTCGATTATGTCGTCGCTTGACTCCGACAGCGACAGGAGAGAGTGAGCTTTGTCCTTCATCTCCCCCATCATCATCATCATCATGTCCTCCTCGCAACTAATGTCGTCGTCGTCTTCGGCGTCATCCGTAGTCTCGGCGTAGCAGATATCGTGCAGCAAAGGCTCCTCGATGCCTTCCGTTGTACCGAAGATCTTGGCGTCTCCATAGACCATGTGGGAACCGTACTGGAAGCCGTCGACCTCCATCGATGCCTCCAGAGGCTTGTAGTCTTTCTGCTGCGCGTACATGTACCGGTGTTCCTCCAGCACTTCTGGGATGTCCTCCATCAGTCTTTGGTATCCCAAGTTCTGCGGGTTCACGCACTCCAGCGGTGGCTCCCCAAATATGAAGGACACCTTGGCGCTTCTGGGCGATTCTTGAGGTTTGCCTTTTGGGACATTGAAGTAGGGCTGTGGATGCATGTGGCCTCCTCGGCTTGCCCTCTCCGCTTTCTCCTCCATGTGCATACGATGCGACTGGTGGATTTCAGAGACGTTGGGGGAAATATCACACTCTCTTCGCCCACAGATGGGGTATTCGGGGTGGGGGTCATCGTATCCACCACAGGGAACATAATTCCAGTCGATTGCCTGGTAGTTGTGCTTGATCCTTGAGTCATGTCCTTAGACAAACAAACAAAAAAGAAGATGCAAGTGTCAACGTTTTAGTGAAGTATCAATTTAAACACCTTAATTAAATCAGTGGTTCTCAACCTTTTTGACTGAAAAAGGACCCCTATTGTCCAATATTATGCCAAAGTCTCCCATTATCACTGCAAAAATTATGGTCCCTCTCAGTCGGTCTATACGTACGTCGTGACGACGAATAGGAATCTCGCTACAGAGGCCAATCTACTTCAAGTGAAACTAAACGAGCCAATGCACATTGGCGTGCAATCATTTGCATCAGCTGTTCAGCCACGCAGCGCGGGTATATAACGAGCAGCAGGTGCGGTTGCACTTCAGCTTGTTGCTGAGGAGCCGAGCCGATGATCAGCCTGCCCCGGCGGGTCGCAGCGGATGTGGCGACGGGACGTACTTCTCAGTTCCCTCCTTCAGGGAAAGAGGGTTACCATATGTAACCCAGACGTTCCCTATCAGTTCTTCACTCTGATACACAGAGGGTATCTGTCACTGTTGTTCCGTGATAACCCATACAGTGATATTAAAATTATTTAGTGATATTATTTTTTTTTTTATATTATATTTTTCATTACGTATGTGTTTGTCCATAATTCTTCAGTGGTTTTGTTTGTTTGAACTAAAAAAAAAAATTTCACTACATTACATTGCATGTATGTAATATGTATGACGCAAATAAATAACCTTGAACCTTGAAGTCACACTTGTACATTTGCTGATGAAGTTGAGAACCACTGCCTTAAATGATGATAAGCATCTATTTCAAACGGACTAATGCATTGTTAGATATGTAGATTTTGTGCTCTTACCTGCAGTGTTACTGTTGTTTGCCATGTTGAAGATGGACCTCCGTGAATCGACCAGCAGTCTGTAGTAACCGGCCGTCAAACACGCCAGGTTCATGGCATCACTGGACTCCATTATAAGTGTGATGGGCTTCAGAAACAAAGGATACTTTGCATAAACAATCAGTACATAAATCGGTAAGCGATGGGAGGCTGTGCAGTTTAAGAGATTTTACTACAGGTCCTAAAACCATCATAAATAATAGTGGAAACAGAAAAATGTGTTCTTTAATAAATGCTTTTAATATATTAATATTAATTATCAAAATAATCCGCCAGATTTTAGTTCTTGCTTGCAAAGCAATGTAGCAAACAACACATTGCATTTTTATTTTAGATGACACGTTACAATAAGGACTCATTTGTTAATGCATTAACTAACATGAATAAGCAATACATTTTTACAGTATTTATTAACCTTTGTTAATGTTAGTTAATAAAAATGTTCGTGCTCATCACAGTCGTTTAACTAATGTCAAATGATCTTAAAAATTAATTAGTAAAATTTTGAGATTAACATTAGAAAAGATTAATACATGCTTATTCATTGTTAGTTCATGGTAACTAATGTATTTATCAAATGAAACCAAGTGAAGCATGAAATTTCGAGAACTATTGATTATTAATTCCTGTTTTCATTATTAGAATTAGATAAAAGGGTTGATGCAAAAAAGGGAAATTGTTTGTAACATTTTTAACTATTGCAATTCACGTGGTGGTGTCTAACAAAAAAATATGTGTTATACTTACAAAATCCTTGAATGTCATTGCAAAATATGCGGCTCTTGGTTTGATCCGACGCACCTTAACATCCAAGACGTGGAGCTCGACGCGCACGTTCCTCTCGTCCTCGGTGAACATCTCGATGCGGTTGACGTGGCTGAAGTCGGCCAGCAGAGCCACCAGATTGGTCTTGGTGTTGATCACATGACTGATGCCGTACCTCGGGCCCACGAGCAGCGTCACCTCAGTGTGTTTCTCTCCTTGCTGTCGGGTCACACACAGGGCCTGTTTACACCAATGCGTTTTTACTGATCAAATCGCTGTGTACATGGTCACATAAATGTGTTTTTGCAAAACATTTATAAATGCATCACAGAGAAACACGAACATCAGCGTCAGATCGCAGGACATTTTCATTAGTGCTTTTTTAAATAAGGGAAATAGGTTATAATAGAGGGAAGTATATGTTATATATAGATGCAGAAAATCTGTCATGTATGCAGGGCTCAACGATAAATATTTAGGTAACAGTTGTTCTATGGATTTACATGTTTATTGCCTCTGTGCTCTTCGCATGTTGGACAAAAATGCCCCCCCCCCCAATTTTTTTTATTTCATTTAAAGGAACACGCCACCGTTTTTTGAAATATGTGTTATTCACCGTCTCACCTACATTTAGATCGGTGGGCAAACGCATTTTTGTCTCAGTGCATGCATTGTCTTAGACTGGCAGCGCGGCCGCTAGCTTAGCTTAGCATAATGAATGGAATCCTTTGTTGCCGGATAGCATGTCGTGAGTAAAAATGATAAAAATATAAATAAAAAAACCCTAATAACTTCTTGTGGCCTGCGTATTCACAATGAGTACAAATAGCAATAAAGATTAAGACTAGGCAATTTCCTAGGCAGAGATTGACCTGGGACTATATTGGGGGGAAGCACAGGCGAAGCACTGCTACTTGGGCGCAGAGATTTCACGGCATCTCAGCATCTATCTTACAACTGAATAAAGAAACAGATTCACGTAAGGAAGAGTAATAAAAGACAACTTACATGTGCACTGCCTGTGCTTTGAAAATGGTAATTAGGCTAAACAGAAGTAATTAGGTATTTATTTTTTTTACTCACGACATGCTATCCGGCAACAAAGGATTCCATTCATTATGCTAAGCTAAGCTAGCGGCGGTGCTGCCAGACTAAGACAATGCATGCACTGAGACAAAAATGCGTTTGCCCACCGATCTAAATGTAGAGGAGACGCGAATAACCCCTATTTCAAAAAACGGTGGCGTGTTCCTTTAAATGAATGTACTATATTTAAGTTCGATAATGTTTTCTATCTAATATTTTGTATTTTTAGGGGATTTTATAGTACTAAATTATATTTACGCTGTATTTAGAATCCATTTATTCACTTTTTGAGCATAGACCTGAAAATTAATTTTCCAACTTAAACTGTCGTAAATCTTGAATGTTTTGGATCATAGACTGAAGTTTGGTCTCTTTTTAAAGGTGTAAAAAGTTTTTTTTTTAAATACAAAATTTTACATTTTTTTTGTTATGAAAAATGGACAAAAATACTATTTTAAATTTTTATGAAATATTTATATTCTGCAGATAACTACGTCATTGCGATGGCCCTTGCGTCATCACTACGACACGCCCCTTACGCTATTGGTCCTGGCTTTTGTTCACACAGGGCGTGTTCCCGGACTGATCCCGGACATGTAACAAGGTCCCCATCCCGGCATCGATCCCGGGACGTGTTTTTGTTCACACAGAAGGCACTCTAGCAATTTTACAGCAATACCCGGGATCAATGCGCTGTGTGAAAGGGGCTAAAGATTGTTTGGCTGCAGTACCAAACGCTTCCACTAGATGAAATTCATTTCCAATGCGCTCATTTTTGACCGTGAGGAGCACAAGTGTGACTATTTTTTTAAATCATGTCCATCATTTTTTTTATGTTCACACAGAAAGTGCCAAAACCTTTACCATATCATTCCGGTGAAGTAAAGAATTCTAAAAAAAAATTAAGTAAAATTTAAAAAATGACGAAGAGCACCAGAGGATTAAGATAAATCGCTTTGGATAAAAGCATCTGCTAAATTAATAAATGTAATTGTTACAGGAAAATAACAGAAAAAACATAATGTTGCATATAAAATGAAAGTATTGTTTCTAATGTTAAATTTATTGTCCTGAATCTGCACTGAAATGTCACGCTGGCTCATGAATGAATGCGAGTCTGCACTTACGACCAGCGTGGATTTAAACACTCGTCCTCCGTACAGCCGCAGATCGCTCAGGTATTTCAGGTAGTGGACCTTCGCCTGTAACGCCGTCAGCTTCAACACAGACACACACGTTTAGGGAACTGACAGTGTACATCATATAAATAGAGTACACTTCGTTCTTCTTTCTGAATATGTACATCTTGGGAAAACATACAAGGTGAAGTTTACCAGGATAACTAGCCAAGTAATACTCTACTTACTAGAACACTAAACGAAGCAATGCAATATGCAGTACAAAACTACAATATACAACAAAATATGATGCAGTATATTATATCTGATGCTTTTTTCTAGGGATGTACCGATATGAAAATTTTGGCCGATACCAATAACTTTATTTTTGAAAGCCGATAACCGATATGTTAGCCGATAAATCTAAATCCAAATTTTTATATCATATTTTGAGAGCCTGATTAGAAAAACAAAAGCCTCACCGTTAAAAGCCACGTCCCAAACCCTTCATATTAAATCAAATTTATAGAGTAAAGTAACCTAGTTTGAACCAGAGTAAGTTTTAAAATTAATTTTACACTCCTATATGGTCAATTTTCTTTATCAAATAAAATCTATTGCCTAAATAATGCAATCAAGTCATAATACAACATTATTTGCGTATAAAGAATCTATGTTAATAATGCATCAATGTTTTTGAAAAAGAAATATCTAAAATTAAGCCAATTTGAGAAACTGTATTTTCCCTTTTTCAAAGTGATTTCAATCATATTTCAAGCAATTCAAAACCATAATGGCAACCAGTGGAAATATTCCATTATTTATCAGCTTCAATATATCGGCCAACATTTCTTATCGGGCCGATAGCGATAACATTTTAACTGATATCGGGGCCGATATATCGTGCATTCTTAGTTTTTTGACCATTCATGACCATGTATTAGTGATGCACCGATATTACAATTTTTGGCCTAATTTTTTGATATATTGGCCGATAAATATAAATCCAAATTTTTATATCATTTTTGAAAGCCTGATTACAAAAACAGAAGTCTCACAATGTCACAAGCACACAATTATTATGATGTGCTCATTATGATTTTATGTAGCCTATATGACAAACTTGTGTTGCACTGAAACGTATTTTCTTTTTCAAAGTGATTCCAATCATATTTCAAGCAATTTACAACCATCATGTTGAACAGTGCGCATCTGAAGTGTCTCAGCTGAAGGAAATAATGTATTAATTATCAACTTTAATATATCGGCCAAATTTTCTTATCGGGCCGATAACGATAACCTTA
The DNA here is from genome assembly GCF_051911475.1 of Siphateles boraxobius. Classification (NCBI taxonomy): domain Eukaryota; kingdom Metazoa; phylum Chordata; class Actinopteri; order Cypriniformes; family Leuciscidae; genus Siphateles; species Siphateles boraxobius. Next base: position 41,194,529 of record NW_027509197.1, read on the forward strand.
AAAATGAACATATATCCACCGATACCGATACGGTGGCCGATATATCGTGCATCCCAAATATATATAAAAAATAAAGCAGAATTTTTGCATACAGGATTAGTTTTTGCTGTGATACTAGAATTGAGAATGGTGTAATTTCTCTGGTATCATGACAATCCTACTCTATTTTTTTATAATTACATGCATCGAAGAATCTGAATTCTCAACGGCAGCTCAAGATATCGATTTCCATCCCTTTTTTACATGCACATCGAGCTGTGAAAGTTGCTTCACCTTTTTCCCAGGAGGCACCAGGTTCTGGTTGGTTTTGAGAATGTGCGTGAGAGCTTTCTTGATGTTCTTCTCCTTCATGCTGGACAGAACGGCTGGAGGCAGAAACTGGGCCAAACCCCATTCCTTCCTGAGGACACACACTCCGTTCATCGATCTTTCTCATTATTCACAGCAACTCACACCAAAAAATGAAAATCTC